>NC_058050.1:9403153-9703153 GCF_020085105.1 Siniperca chuatsi | reverse complement strand
CTTGCAAGGGCATTCCAGTTAACACTGCATTGCTTTTTGGAGGAGCACACCAGGTCAGAACATCTCAAAACATGTCGTGTTTCTTAGATGGTCAAAAATTACAACCAAAATTAATTCTTCTTATTAGCAGTCTTTGAGCAAGCAGGCGTTTCTGGAAGGTTTAATTATTCAACTGGATCACAGAATTTCAAGAATTAAGTTTTCCTATCTTTCCATGGACCTGGTATGGTTACCATGGCTCGTTATCTCAAAGTATCGTGAACAGCTGTCATATATGTCAGTTTGTCACTGCCAAAAGCTTCTCGATGGACTCTATTGTATCAAAGTAAGACATCCGTTTCATCCGCATTGAACTTTAGAAATGAATACTGTGAGTTGTCAACTGGAGCCATCAGGGATGCCATCGGCCACCTCTGTTCGAACATAATCTATAGAATGGCCACGCGTGCAGGGGCGGAAGACAGATGGATGGTGGGCGTGAGGTGGTCAGTCTGTGCCACTGCGGACACCCTTGTAGCAGCAGATGAGGTTTGGACAGGGCGTCAGTGTGGCTTTGTAGCTGTGGCCATTTGGGGTGGTGTCAAGGTCTATACCGTCACATCACAGAAGCCCCCTACATCAGCATCCATCAGGAGGCAAGTGGAGGGAAGGGGAAGTGGTCCCTTTGTCTAAAAAAGCTGCAGTAATGACCTCTGAACCCTGCTCCCCAACCCCCCACCCTCTCCTCAGTTCTCTAACCCCCAATCCCATCCCAGCCCCCAGCCCTCTTGCATTTACTCATACACTGTTTCCATGACAACAGTGACCTTTCACCCCCTTGCCCGGGCTCATACATCTGTTATCAATTAAATGGACAGGAGCTTTTTCCCCACCCTCAGTCATATATATATACACACACTCACAAAGGTCGTCTATAAAACGTTGACTGAAAAACAGCTGTTCACTCTGGTGGCAAACTGGAAAGAAACAGTGTACTCCTTACTACTGTCCTAATGATATCTGACTTTTGGGTAATAAATATGATCAATCAATCATACATGAACCAAAGAAACACCATCCAGTGCATAATGAAATATGCTAGAGGGGAACGATATCTTATCAATGGATCAGTGTGGTCTAGGGAGAGGTATTGAACCACAGCAGGCCTCCCAGGACTCTTTGAGGTGGTAATGATCTCTGTTCTCATACTGACTACTCTCTGGCTCTAATCACAACTGACAGGAGGATGAAGTTGATACACCTATAACCCTGTACTATATTGATATTCAAAGAATTACCCAAAAATCAAGGACGCCTTGGCTCTTTTTTTCTTTCACTTGGAGACATTGTTGCATTTGCAAGAAATCTTTCAATCTTGAAGAAATGTTTCACTAATAAAGATATATTTGCAGACTGATCATTAAGTTTTTGGCTTTTATGTAACTTTCACAGATTCTGAACTCATTAAAATAGCTCTTATTTTTCAAGGAACATGTACGGGTTCAAAAATATAAAAATCCCCACTTTTGCAATAATGAGGAATGACATACTTAAGACTATTCCTATCACATAAAGTTGGCTACATTTTTAAAAAAGTAAAAGTCTTCATTGTCTAAAGAAGAGAAAGTACAGACTTTGTGGTTGCAGCAAAGCATGCGCCACACCGTACCACTGTTATTAGAACAATACCTCAGAAAGTGCTTGAATAACCAACAAACTCTAGATTAATGTTTATGCTATTCAAGTTGTGATTGTTTTAGTTATTAGTTTGGTTTTTAAATTACAAAATCACATTCGTAGAAGAGGTTCAGGAAGAGTGAATCAGTGGGTGTGAATTCACTAGGGGCCAGCAGATTTAAACAGTTATTGATCCAGGTCACACGTCAAGCCTGCTGGTGTGACCCTTGCTAGGGCTGGAGGTGGGGGTTGGGGTCGAGGAAGAGGAAGGAAAATTGGGAGAAACTAAAACACCATTGTATATCTGATCCAAACTGGACACAACAATGATGGTTTGTGGACTGCTGAGAAATAAAGCCTGTAAGGGTCCCTAATGTAAAAGTGTATAATCTGTCACTGTCCATTGCAAACCATGTATCCTCATGTACTGTGTGTGGGAACATCTCAGCATATTTTAGTGTGTGAAATTAGTCGTTGCACTACTAGCATTAATGACTGGCAGCCTTGGAGCCATTTGATTTGAAAGTTCTGCAGCTTAATTTTATCAAAACACCTTCTGATATTGGTGAGTTTGCATCCAATGTAGCAGAGAGACAAAAGACAGATTTGTGCCATTACACAGAATCTCACAGAGGCAATGAAATTACACACTGTACAAATTTTCGCAGTTTCCTTGACACTGATATATTTCAGAAACCCACTTCACAAGGGGCAAACATTTGAATGTTTTTCCTGTTCTTTCGCAGTTCGTCTCTGCTTACCTATCTCCCTTTGAACGTCGCTTCTGGACCTTCTTTCCTTTGGGTCTCCTTTCACTGCCCACACAGTGGATGCCACCTGGTCCGGTAACTCGCTGCGACTCCAGGCCCTTTGATGACTTCTTGAAGGTAAACTCGACTGCTTCGCCTTCCTTCAAGCTGCGGAAGCCTTCCATGTGCAACTTGCTCTGAAAGGTGACATAGGAAGAGGATTTAGCATCAAAATTGTTTGGGTGTTTGGGGAACTCCAGATTTATGGTGACTTAGGTTTGTCAATCCCTAATAGGCACAAAAGGAAGAGTCAATCCACAAAGGGATGAATGATTGTTTCAATCTTTTTTTCCCCATCACATACGTACAGCAGATGATTCTTAGTTGGATATATATAAATATTTTTCAAAACCTGACATATTACACAACAAGTGACCACATCACCTCCACATTGAGAATGTGGATACTTTGGCCCTTGAGAACAACCCCCACCCATTCTTCACTGTGTGATACCATCAGAGCCCGATAGCACTTATCAGGTATCTGGTATTTTAAGATGATCATTATGTCTCACCTGATAAACAAACAAGCATTACAATGCTTGCTCTTCCGGCTCTACCGATCAGTTTGTACACATGCCCTGCATAAAAGGCAGTGTTGCCTTAATGCTGCTTTGTCTTTTTTGAGTGGTAAATGAAGAGGATAACCTTCAACCCATCCCCCCCTCTGGTGGAACAGCATTCCACACTGCTGCCCCCACCCCATCCCTCTTCCAAAATACATCACAAAGCTCTACTAACACACTAACCACCACCACTAACCCTAAACTGCAGGATGCAGGGGTTAGTACTATGGTTGGGGGTGGGGTGAGAAGGCAGCATGGCTTCTCTGGGAGGTTGGGGGTCAGGGTGACATTCCTTGGATAGTTGTTTGGCAGAAAGACATGGAAGATAAAAGCAGAGGGAAAGCACAAATCATTGATACCTCCCTTTGATATCAGTGCTTGAATATGTGACATCTTGTTTTGTGAAAGAAACATGATGATTTAATTTTGTAGCATGTTTGATGAACAGCAACATTGGAGAGGCGTGTTAGCAGTAAACAATCAACAATGAAGTAACAGTGGAACTGGAGATTCGAAGAAGAGTAAACACTAAATTAGCTTAGCTACATGGTCACTGAATCTATATTCACCTAACGTGACCTTTGAGGAGGTTCTTCTTGATACCAGTGTCTTGCCAGAATAATTTCCGATTCCAGAGAAAAGAAAAGAGAGATGAAGGAAGGAAGGGAAGGTGTGGTGCGGTTTTGAGGATAAAACCCAGAGATTGGCTAACACAACATGGGAAACCCCTCTCTAAAATTCCCTTGGTGGGACTGTGAGATTAACTTGTCACAACTGTAGCCGACTGTTGACATAAGAAGAAAGATCTATGATGTAGCGGGTTTGTTTTGACAAACATTAATCTAGTTTTCTTTCTTTCATTTTTGAGTAAAGTCACATCCATCTGTTCGTTATGAATAATGATCTGCACTCTGCGTTTGCCAAAACCACCAGGAATCAAACTGAGCTTCTCAAGCACACGGTTTATTATGAGGAAAGTCTGGGGTCTGCTTTAAACCAAATCCAACAGGAGAATCATTTTAGACAGTTTCATTTAAAAGATACAATTTGTAAATCTCCAAGAGGCAGCTTCTAATTAATCAATCAATAAGGACACTTTAGTCCTCAAAATGTATGTTGGAATCATTACAAACACAGAGAGATGCAAACTAGCAACGCCTTCTGCAGTGAAAAAAAAAAACACAAAACAAACAAAAGCACCATCTTCTCTAATCCTGTGACATTCAGTCACAGTTAAGCATCTGCTACAAAGTCTTGGTCAGCGAAATAACACAATTACTGAGCCATCCATGACATTTGAGTGGCAACATGGACGTCCACAGAGCCCCAATCCCATCAGGCCTCTCTGCCCTGGTGACCGTTAACCCACTTCCTCTCCCATGTGTGACCTTCCCCAACCCCATAACGGACCCTCAGCAGCCACATGCTCACATCAGGTTATCCACACACACACACACACAGGTACAGATCGGGATGGGGTCTTTAACTTCAAGGACCTGATGCTGAGGCATTATTAGTAGGGTCTACTGTAAACTCTATCCAGAATGTGTCTGGAAGCTAAGTGAGGCAGAGAAAGACATCAGAGCAGCGAGGGACAATAGCAGGACTGCTGCTGAGACAAAGAGGGTCTCGGTCACGGCCGAGGCGTGCTTCATTCGGATGCATGGCTCTATTGTCCACCTGCACAAAGGCCAGTGGACCCTGGGAGTTAATTTTATTTGACACATGGCCACTAATTTTAGGGCTGAGGCCCTTTACGTTGCCATAACCCCTATACATCTATCATTGACACGTGTGTGTCTACCTTTTCTAGTGACAGAGAGGGAAGTAAGTCATTGGTTACGCATTTCTTGTGGATCACGTGAGGGCACAGTGTGAGATTAGTGCTTCAGTAAAGCAGTGAGCATTACAAGTTTTTATCTCAATTTGAGCTCCCTTTAAATACAGGACACTGGATTGGATTATTTTATATTGCATATAAATGGCAGTTGGGATTATACCTCTAGTAAGGCCACCCATTCCTTTCCATTTTCTTTTAAATCTCAGTAACTACTGGAGCACATAGCTGTAAGTTTCTATCCCCAGTTGAATTCATGTTTTGGTTTGCAAAATGATTAATCAGGTACCAGCTTCCTGTGTATAGTCAAACAATATTTCAGTTACGTCTGCATGGAACAATGCAATCTCTATATGCATCATCATAAACAGAAGGCAGACAACGGAAAAACAGAAACGAGTAAGAGCTGCTTGAGTAAACTGGCTTCAAGTGTGGAACGTTCAAGCTTATAAGAGTAAAATTATATGGATGTATGTATAGCATATAATAAGTTAATTCTTTAAAAAAGGAATTTCACTTTTAATAGACAAATATCATCACAGCATGATGCCTTGCAGAGTGGTGGCATGGTATGGACAAGGAAATTGACCTAAAATAAACCCAGAAAGCTTCTTTATTCTTTAAAGCTAGTATAACAGTGCCACACACACACACACAGAGGGGGGGGAGCAGACAGCAAAGAGCCTTTAATCACTTTATGACAGGAACCTTGAGATGAATGAGCAGCTAGTGGGGACTCCTCTCATTCACATGCTAAGCCTTTATCTTATCAGAAAGCAGTGGAGGCGCTTACTCACATGAGAAGTAGGAGGGAAATGCACCCCCACCTCTCTACCTCCCACTTCACCAGTTGTATATGAAAAGGTGAATGAAGGTTTTGGTTAAAAACCTGGATGAACTGAGAAGTTTTCTTTTATCTCTTCAGACTGTGAAAGAAACCATAAAACCTCAAATGAAGACTGAAAAAAGAGCAGAACAGCAACTGTAAAACTACATCTAAAGTTCATCCAACAAGTACTACTAGTAATATTCAACACAATCTTGCATAAATATATATCAAGTGATTGTGTTATATTAAGCCAAATGAGAAAAAAAATACAACAAAGGGCAAAATCATGACTATTGCCTGAAATGTGTGTGTTAAGAGCATATTTTAACCTTAAAAAGAAGTGATTGATAACTTTGTTTAGATGGTTTACCTATTAGTTTTCAGTCTGGGACCCCAAACCATTTAAGAATAATTTTAAAAGCTTCCCTTTTGTCAACAGATGCGATAATAAATAGCAAAATCTGACGTCCACTCATCATATCCCAAACAAAACGTAAAGTGAACAAATATCGACAGTTCAAATAGTTTTAGAGGAGGATCAATTACATTTCCCCTCATCCTTAAAGGACTAGTTTTCATGCAGCTCACACAGCACTCATTAGCTCTATATTTATCTTTAAGCATTAATGTCAAGCTATTAAAGAGTGTTAGCTCTAACCACACTTTTATTTCTCCGTCATATTACATCAGTGTCCCTCCAAAAAAAAACAAAAAACACGAAGGAGGCCCGCTGCTCTCCTCTGGCTGCAACACGTGTTCCCTAGAGGGAGAAACACCCACTGCACTGCAAACAAAAAACATCCATCTAAACCAGTTAAACATATCACATATTATTAACTTTAATCAAACATATGAAAACGCATGTTAATTGAGTGTCACTTATCTTGTTTCTTTCAATGCACTTTATATTTTTATTCGGTTATCTTTTTTGCTGAGGCTATGAGTCATTGCTGCCTAATTTCGAAGATGCTGGGGGGAAAGAAAATAAATTAATTACGCTGTATTGGAAACAGGTGGGATGATCTCACTCCTGCTGGTAAGTAGATTTTCAGATCTAGAGATTTTGATACTTCTGCATTGTTGAGATGCACATGCTATTCACGTTTAGAAGGAACATCTGTGCTGGGTTTTCGTACGTTGATAGTTTCAGTTTCAGCCCCAGCCCGCGAGCAGATAGTAAATCCTACCTGATGGACAAATACGTCAAGCGGTTCGCCCAGTGGCACTCCCTCCCGGTTGGTCATGGACAGGAACCCGAAGCCCATGCGGACGTTGAACCATTTACACACGCCGACCCCGTGGAAAGACTTTGAATCCTCCTCGGTACTCGGTCCTTCATCCTCCTCGGTCTTACATACTCCTGCAATGAAAAGTGTAGTAGGCCTATGTAATTACAAAAAATGCTATAAGGTTTTAAAAACTTTTCTTCATCAATCAATATGAATCGATGAAACGAACATACCAGTAACAAGCTTAGCCAACAATTTCGGAGAAAATTGTCGCTAATTTCATAAAAGCAACACATGGCTTTCTTTCTAAATGAGTATGCAACGAGTTTGTGCAAAATAAGTGCTCTTGGAGGCATTATGTCAGAATTTCTAAAGAGCGTTTAATGCACAAGACACACGGATTGCACATTACGTGTGTGAACAATGCCTAAAAACGTCCCATCACAATCAGATAGACAGTCCATCAGAAGACAACTTAATTAACTCGTTAAAAAAAGAAAAATGCCGTTTATTTTGTTACTCAACCTGGGAATTCCTGGTTAGAAACGGAGCCCATGTCTTCAGTTCTGCTTTGAGTCAAAATTAGCACCCAAGCTACAGTATCCTTTTTTTTAAGCCCTCAGAGATGGGTAATCCTCACAGATTGCCACTTTCATGCAAAATGCTGTGAAAAGCAGAAAGTGCGCAGCGAGAGGGAAAGCGAGGGAGGGAGGTAAACAAAAGGGGCTGGCAACCTATTCCCCCTAAACAATGAGGGGTGGGGGTCACCCTGGCAGAATTTTTTTGCTGAAGAATCCCCCCCCCCCAAAAAAAATCTCAAAAACAATGCAAGGACACCCAGCCCCTTCAGAAACCACTCCAACCACTCCAAGAGATAACTCCACAAAAGCTCCCAACATACCTTCTGCCATGTTTGTGGGCCAGTTTGCTCCCAGCGTTGACTGCTGCCTGTGTCTTTCTTTCTTTCTTTGAAACGCGTTTTCCCCCTCTCCTGCAGTGGTCAGCTCTGTTGGTCAATACAAATGACCATTTCTCATCCAACAAACCCCCCACAATCTCGGTCATGTGCACGTGATTCACAATCATAGTCCCCAAAGGATAGATTGCATATTGTGTGATGAAAGGACCCAAATGTGGGAAATGGCCATTCAATTCTAACGAAAAATCCTGATAATATCCATCCAGAATCAGTAAAATCAGTGACTTGTAGCACTAATACGTCCAATTGTAAGGTATTTTATTTGCAAGACTGGGCATATTTCTGTATAAAACATGTTAAACCTGCTTTTATTCATATAGCTATTTCTCAAACGACCACTGTCCTATACAAACAGGGTTTGAATTATGACACTAAAATGGGCAGAATTAAATAACATTTTGTTTTACGTCCTTAAAGTTGGATCTAAATGCATGCAGTAGCCTACATGCATTCAAGGTGGGGTGACAACAGGAAGCAAATAAACGTGGTGGAGCCTGAAGTGCCTGTTTTTAAAAGGTCCAGTTGGACGGATTTTAAGTGAATTTGATTTGGGAGTTAAAAAAAAAATAGGAATCAAGTATTTATTTTAATAAGAGAATGCAAAGATTTACTTTATTGTACTCCATGTAACCTCATATTTTGTCTCTCGTCATGTGCGCATTCGTTTCCATGCGATCAGAGAGTTTGTTAGCTGCTGTCCTAACATGCCATAGAAAGGATTGTAATGGTAATCCAGATGAAACATGGAGGGGGAAGTGTTTTCTTCCCATGCAGCAGAGGAGCAACAGCTAAAGTTAGTCAGACAACCGAGGTGGAGAGTCACAATATAGAAGAAAACGAAAGCGGAACAGTAAACAAAACAAAAAACAGCCCCCAATACAAGGTTTCATCATGAAAGCAAGCCAAGCTGGTCAAACGAATTCATGGATCAATAGTGATTGATCACATCATGTTAAGATGTTGACTCGTGTCCTTGTGGAATAATGGATGAGTCAACGACAGAGGAAAGTGATCGTTAAACCAAGCTTTAAAGTGAAAGAGTCCAAATCCGAAATAACCACAAAAAAACAAAAAACAACTTCCTTAATTAATTTTCAGTGATGAGTCAAAACGAAATAATAATAATAATAATTTAAAAACAATGTAGCATAAAAAACCTAATGTACAAGTTAGTCATTGTCAACATTCAGCTGACATTAAAGAGCTAGAATAAAGAAAAAGCTGAAATAAAATAAAAAAAGGTCAAATATTTTTTGAAAAATGATTTCGTTCTGATTATACCAACAAACATCAGAAGAATATGACAAATTCATTTAAAATGTCTATATATGTTTGAATTAACAGTAGCTTAGACCTGTGTGAGGGAGGAAGATTTATCAATCGCATTTCTTACATTTCTCTGTGGAGATTAACTTGAACCTTACCTTTATTATTTCGTATTGTTTGATTAACGGAACAGCTCCACCTCTTTATATATATTATATATGTATATATGTTTCAGAGGCGACCTGTCAAGTTCATCACAGCTACCACAACGACCCCTTGTGGACCCGCAAAACACGCATATATGTAAAATGAGATGCTATTATGAGATGTAAGATGACAAGAGGTGTTTCCAGTTTTGTGGAGGCATTTTTTGTGGTATTTTTTAATCTGCAAAAATGTCTACATATGTTAATATTACTGATTATTATATTATTATAAAATTATTTCGGATGATATAACCTGAAATAAGCCTACTGCGTTTTAGTAATTTAAACAAACAAGTCTGACGCAAGAAAGAAAGAAATTGCTTGTACGCATAGATAGGTCTATTTGTTGTTGGTGCAGTTGGAGATAGATTACAATATAATTATCATGAGCTTAAAACATGGCACCACTTCTGCTTTAAACTGGTGCAAAATGTTTTACTGAGCTTTTTAAAATTGACAGTAATAGACGTTTTAGTTACTCCGCCTCTTTTGACTTTAATATTGTAGGGTCAGAATTTCACACTCTAAAATGGACAACTTCTAAAGCTGAATCTTCACGCCAACAACAAAATTCGGTAATATAGGCCTACTTTATGTCTCCATTTGCCTTTGGTTGCCAACACCCTGGACAGCAATGTGCGATGAACGGGAGGATGAACGTCTGAAAAATTATTTTATTTGTCTTATTTTAGACTGAATTAGATTTTAAACAACACATATGCCTAACTTACTGTGTGTGTGTGTGTGTGTGTGTGTGTGTGTGTATATATATATATATATATATATATATATATATATATATATATATATATATATATATATATATATATATATATGAAGTGACAGCAAGTCAGCTCATTTCCAGTGGAGGGGTCAGCGCCTCACAAGTGCTGTCTCAGATTATCCTGGCCGGAAACCAAGGCGTCTGGATCTCACAGCTGGAGTCAACCCGAGGTGCAACAAGCTAATGGACTACAAATATGGCGATCTACCGGGCACTCTATAAGGCCTACATCAATTTGTCCGGTATAGTTGCTACTTCCTTTTATGTGAATGAAAGCAAACCGCAGGACGCCCTTTTCGACATGTTGCTTTCCAATAAACCTTCTAAGTTCCTTCGTTTTGTTCAGATAATGGGATATTTTGCTTTCGATAAAAAAAAGATAAATTAAAATTTTGCCACATTTGTTTACCAACATCCCTGCTCTCTCCGCCTAATAAACTGCACATCACAACATCTAGACATTTGGGTTTCATCATTTCCGGCAGTACCTGAAGGCAACATGGTGAAGTCCACTTGTGTTCTATAATATGACCAATAGATGTCAGTATAACTCTGAACTCACCGTGCAGGCAAGCCTCAGAGTCAGACAAACAAACAGTTTGAACTTTATAATAATAATAATAATAAAAATAAAACTTTATTTATAGAGCACTTATCAAAACAAAGTACAAAGTGCTTCACAACAAGAAAAATAAAATAACACAGTGAATGACGAAATATAAAGAAATAAAACACATGAAATACAGAAAAGCAATAAAATAAACAGTAAAATAAACAGCCAGTTCAGGTAAAATCAGGATATGCTTTCAGATAAAAATGTGTTTTGAACTTTAAAAACACTGTTATGACAGTTGATACGGTGGCTCCAGCTAAGAGGTTAGACTCATAGACTTTGTGATCATGGAGTCATCTGTGTGTCATGGTGATGTCGCTTCTGACATAACTTCGTTACTGATCTGCAGACATTCATATTCATAGGATGCTCCAACACCCCCCCCCCCCAAACGTTATTATATTTCTGTCTGCGCAATGTTCTGCAGCCATGCATGCACACATCGACAAAACAGAGATCAGACGAGTCCTGCCTCTTTGATATCCAAAACGGACTGTGTGAAGGAGAAACCAACCAACCACGGAGGCTGGAAACCCCCTCCGGACACCATCACCGGAGAGCATCACTCTGCATCCCGACGCCGATCATCTGTCCGGTGTCAGGTGGAAGGATCAGCTTCTGGGCGGGACACGGCAGCCAGCTGGAGGAGTAAAGCAGCTCAGAGTGACAGTTTGGCGATCAGTGAGTGAAACGTCTTGATGGGAACAACGTTGAGGACATTCGCCCTGTTACAGCATTAAACACGAACTTTCCAGCTGTTCGTCCCTGGAGCTGAAGGGAGGAGAACACGTTAATAGACTCGGTTATTCCCATTGTATGGAGCAGAGGAAGCGCTTTGGGAAGTGAGTTTCTGTTGCTCACAGGCTACAATACGAAGCTTGAAGCATGAGGCTGCAGAAGAAAGTGACATTTCTCACAGCCAACTGCTTCAGGTAGTCTGCTGCGACTGTACTGCAATCATGTAGCCACTTTTTAGTTATGAATTCACAAGGATATGCCATTTGCAGATGCCGTGCAGGACACTTTGAAGAGTAGCTCGTACGTTGTGAGGTGAACTCTCCGTGCTGGGAAAGCAGTGACAGGACAGAGAGAGGTTTGTTTGCGCTCCTGATCCCGTCCACGCCGTTTGCAGCTCCTGCCACTCCAGCCAAACATGGCAAGACTACGGAGGAACGCTTGCATTGCTCTGTTTCTCTTCACGCTGTTCATCTTTGGGACCATGATGGGACTGAGGACCCTGAAGCCCAGTGACGGCTTTTCTGATCTGGCTCCGGGCTTGGAGATCCTGCCGATGATAGAGGGGAAGATAGACCGGCGCTCCGTGTCCCTTGACGCCACCGCGTCCCCGGGTCAAGCCCGCCCGGCTGGCAGCAACACCAAAGCAGTTTTATCCAACTCCGGCCCCGAGGGGACCGTATTTTATGATGTTCATATTTTTTACTACATCTGGTACGGCAACCCACACATGGACGGCAAATACATTCATTGGGACCACATCCTGGTTCCACACTGGGACCCCAAAATCGCATCGAGCTACCCGAGAGGGAGACACATGCCGCCCGAGGACATCGGCTCCAGTTTCTACCCCGAACTCAATCCTTACAGCTCGAGGGATCCGGACGTGTTGGAGTCCCACATGGAGCAGATCGGAGCATCTGCAGCAGGTACAGTTCAGAGATGCAACGGGCACCCTACATTTTTGGGAGAGAATTTTCGTGCACAGAAATCTGGCCTCTATTAAGCGCAAAGATGCCTCCTTTTTAGCTTGAGGGGCACAGCACATTTTCAGCACCACACATCCACTGGACAGCTCCACACACGCTCTGCTCAAAGTCCCGTAATCTCTGCTGCGGCAGAGAGAAACTTCATGACTTTAAAAGCTCCAGTAATCAAGAGATCAACTTCTTAAGTCTACATTAGAACTAGAATACTTTCCTGACAATTTCAAAATTGATTCAGGAAATTTTAGAGTGGTTCAAGTTTTTTCACACAGCGTGTCCCTTAGGACACATTTAAAATAATCAACTTGATGTTTAATGCAATGGACTGTTCCACTCATATGCTTTTCATCAGAAAAAAACCTGAGTCAATAAATGGTAATATTTTTGTAACGTTATTTAATCAGGTTGTCTCTTTGAGATCAAGATCTCCTTTTCATGAGAGACCTCCTGAGAAGAAAACATGTACAGTCAGACAAACACACAACCAGCATTCAAGAAACAGCACATCCAAAGCCAGACGACCAACAATCAAGTGACAAATAGATGTAATAAAAACAATGGCAAAAGTCATAAAACACATCTGATAATAGATTTTTATAATCTTCAATCTTCATCTAAATTTAAAAGGTGTGTAATTATCTAAGGTTAAGTTGGATTGTGTACTGCAGATTTAAATAAAAGAAGAGATGCACAGTATTAAATTATCACCCAGCCCTAATGTCCCTTGCATGTTGTTTGCCTTTTTAAAAACCTGTATGGCTTCCCTAAAAGACAGCAGAGTCCTGTAGCCTGGTGTCGAGTAACAGCCAGGACTGTCCAGCCATTAGCAGCCTACCCATGATGGCCCTGGTGTTTCTGTCCTGTGGCTCAGTATGTTATTGTACACCATCCAGAATGATGACCAGACCATCAGTCCCTTTTGAAACCTCACTGCCTTGACAGATGGCTCATGGGAGTGCAGCCTCACAATGCTTAGTTAAAACAGTCAATTTCATTAGACACCACAGCCAGCCAAACTCTAAATTGTTCCACTTGGCTTGACGACTGATTCCCCAGCTATTCACAGAGGCCCATAAATAAAGTAAATAGCTGCGGCCATATTCTTAATACACACATACATAGTTGGGTCTTGTAATCGAATAGTCCCCACAGCTCCACAGCAAGCGGACATGAGTTTAATGAATTAGCTCGGAGTGCATATTCGATGTGCCAGATCCTCTCTGGTGCCAGGCACCACTGTGGCTGATATGAAGCTATTTCTCAGCCAGCATCAGAGCATGAGGAAGCATTTTTCTGCTGGAATTTATGAGCTGTCACACACTTGAGCTGCACAGAGAGATTGCCACTAAAACAAGACATAATATGTGGTCCAAAGATGACAGGTGCATATTCATCAATCAGGTGAGCAGGTAGGCAGATAAGCATTCAGATAAAAGCAATCAACTCTCCTCCATACAGCCATGGATGGATTATTGCACAGGCCCAGGGGCCCAAGGGCTCAGGGGGCCACTGGGCTCGAGCCTCTGTTTTAAAGTGAATGTTAACATTGTGGGAAAAGTCAATTAAACAACCAAAAAGAGACACAAAACCACCATAACGAGATGCAGAACATCCGCAAAGAGACACCAAATGACCACAAAGAGACCCCAAAACTACTGCAAAACGACTACAAAAGATGCTAAACGACCACAAAGAGACACGTTTTGCTCTTTGTGGTGTCTTGCTCTTATTTCCTATTTAGGAGGGGTGGGGGCCTTTTACATATCTGTGCCCAAGGACCCATTGTCTTATAATCTGTCCATGCATATAGCATCTTGCCACAAACCTTACCAGCATCTGTCTGAGTCTTGTAAAATATGTGCGGTAATTACCCTAATGGATTACCAGGGCAGAAATTTTACAGCATGTTCAATAAAAGTGCAAGTGACTGTGTTCGTTCAGTGTTCTCAAATGGGTAAAACTGTGTGAAGGGCTGCATGAAAATCTCACCGTTAATTAATGAAAGCAAAAGTTTCTCAGCACCCATTTCTCCCCAAAGGATTGTCAGCATTTCTTACAATCAGAATGAAATCCATACATCATTTCAACAATGCATAAGAGTTTAGAGGATCATAAGCATTTTGGACACAGGTTCTCAGCAGTAGATGCTCTCTGAGGTATTAACCAGTGTCTTTGGTCCAGGAAGGACGATCAGACTCAAGACTTTCTGTGTGTCTCCAGGGGTTTTGGTCCTGTCCTGGTATCCTCCTGGCCTGGCTGACGACAATGGGGAACCCGCTGAGGATTTGGTACCAGCTGTATTGGATACTGCATATAGACATAACCTCAAGGTAAAAGGCATCAGCACATTTTGAGAGTGTGTGTGTGTGTGAGACCTGAAACAAAGTGGGGAAAGAGTCCAAGGCTCAAAGAAGAGCAATGAATCAAATCTTTTCAGCTCAATTTTTACTGCATACTGCAAGTTGTCACAGGAAAATTAGTTTTGATTGTTCAGTGATTTGTCTATTTTAATTCAGCAGTTGTTGATGGAAGAGTTGGTTTTCCACCAATAATGCCGGTATGGGCTTTGCAGTGGGTGTTTATTTTTATCAAATTTTTATTTAACCTGGTAAATGCCACTGAACAGCAGCATGACAATTTGCAGATGAAACAACAACAAAAAACAGATAAATAAAACAATACTAAATACACATAATACTAAAATAAGACTAAAAGTAGACTAAGAACATAGGCAATAGTTTCTAAGAATAGAAGCATTTACCCTCAAGTTTACTATCGTCTTGAATTCTGCGAGAGATATCAGATTCATCAATTTAATTTCCTTTTGCAGACTGTTCCAAGTGGCTGGAGCAGAAAATATAAAGGCTTTCCTTACCATCTCTGGCTTTCCATAGAGACAGAGAGCAGATATACAGTACAGTATGTCTTATGATCTGAGATGATGATTGCAAGATGAACTCTGTTATATAAATTTGCAGAGATATGAATGTTATTTGCCCGGAACGGCTTTATAAATGAAAATATACCAGGGACTCGACATGGGCAGCGATGGCCAGCCAACTCTGAAATACAAAGCACAATGATGTGTGAGTAGTTTTAATTTGGTTACAAATCTCAATGCGCAATTATAAACAGTCCAACATGCGGAGGCACTGTACTGATGCATTGATATACAACAAATTGCCATAATCAAGAACCTGTGAAAAGGTGGCGTCGACCAGTCTTCTCCTAGCTTCAAAAGACAAACAGGACAAGTTCTATTGTCTTCCCCCTGAGCTGTAACAATGTCCACAATGTCTGTAGGCTCCCTCCTATCGTTAGCATTAACATCAACCTAGATTTATCTGCATTTAGTACTAGTTTGAGTTGAGTGAGCTGAGACTGTAAAATATTAAAGGCGGACTGTCTTTATGAAGTGTATCTGGGAGTCAAGATCCACAGTTATACGACACCTTATCGTCTACTTAGCAATGAGGATTAGTGTCATGTCTGTTAACACCTAAATTATTTATGTAAAGAGAAAATAAAAGCACAGAACCTTGAGGCACTCCATTAAGTACAGTAAGCCAGCTTGAACTGTGCCCATTGACTTTCACACACTACACACTACATGAAACTACAGAAAGGCTACAACTGAGAAAGACAATGTTCTGTATAGTGGTACTAAAGTAGGTAATTGTGTAAAACCTCCAGCTTGTTGAACTCAAATGTCAATGTCTGGAGATACATATACAGCAATAATAGACATATTATTGCTGTATATGTCCATTACTGCTGCATCCATTCATCTCACTAAGAGCACAGTGACACAGGAGCTAGAAAAGGATAATTGTTGCTTCACAGAGGCGAAAAGAGAGCTTGCTCACTGCTCAGGATATTTATCTCAAACCAGCCATTGTGTTGTGGTGAGTTACACACAGAAAGCGGCAGTTTCTTACTTGTTCTGCTGCCTCCTATAAAGCTGTCTGTGCTACTCAGGGATTTGACTCCGGATGTTTGCAGCTGCAGTGACATCTCCAGCATTAGAGCAAAAAACAGGTCAAAGAGCTGCTGCTGCTGGATGAGTTTGTTCAGTGAGCCCTGAATGAGCTTGCAAGCATATCAGCAGGGTGGAGAGGTGGGGCGTGGAAAAACCACACGACCAATTGCCAATTAGGTTGGAAAATGGCACGTTGAAGGAAATAACTGCCGTCCATGTTGGTCCTTCTGATGTCACTGTATCGAAGGCTTATTAAACTTTTACAGGCTTGGTAGTAAGATAAGAAATTATAACAGTATCTTTGATGGCATAGCTTTCTATTTTTTGATTAATATAATGACACAGTGATCAGAGTTTGAGGTGTTTTTTGAGTGTAAGGGGGATACATCATGTGTTCATGTGTTAATGTGCATATTAAAAGCTACTCAGAAGCCAAAGTGAGCCTTCTTTCTGTATGAATTTGAAATGACATATAACAGAGACAGGCTTGTAAGAGTTTTCCTATGTTAAAGCAGGTGTCATTAATAATACACCAACAGCATTTGCGCAACACACTACATGTTTAGGTAAAGAAAAATCAGCCAGCTGAATTGCTAGGGGGCCAGGAACCAGATAAAAACATTCGAATTACTGTACGGTTTTGTTTGAGTTACTATGATTTGTCAAGCTGAAATGATTAGTTGACTAATGGATGAGTTGATCCACTGAAAATAATAATTTTGATAAGCGATCAATCATTTTTCAAGCAAAAATAGTCAAAGAATGGCTAACTATTCTCTAGTTTGAGCCTCTCAGATATGAGTATTGCTGCTTTTCTTTGTCATTGCCATATCATTGTAAACTGAATATCTTTGGGTTTTGAGGACTGTTGGTTGAACAAAACAAGACATTTTAAGATGTACTTGCATTTTCTTTTTTACTATTTATTGAAATTTAAATTTAAAATCACCAGATAATTGATAATAAAAATAATTGTTTATGACGTTCATAGGAAATAAAATGTTAAACAGGAGCCATAGCATTAAGATTTTTTGTTGTTCGATTCCCAGTTCATAACTCTTAGCAGACCACCCACTTGACTTAAAGGAAGAGCCCCTTTCCTACATTTGAGAGATGTGCTGAAGTCAGCAGGTTACATATGTAATTGTATTTTCTAAGCTTATTGAGGTATGTTCGTATTTTAAAGTATAGGAACAAAAATAATCAGTTACTGACCTATAAGGAAACAAGTTGTATTTGCAGCTTGCTAAAGCTATCACCAAGATTAATTATAAAGCAGAGTAGCTGGAAGGATCATTATTGTAACACAATTCATTATAATGCCAGTGTTTGAATCCTGATGTGAAGATAAAGAGAATTTATTTTCCAGCAGCGATGTGTCACATGTTGGCTATAAACAGCTCTGATGAGAGGCAGTAGGTTTGTCAGGCCTATCTGTCAGATTTGATATCACATTTGTTTAGTCTGCTGTTTGGCTGCAGGCAAAGAATTAATGTATCTGTGAGGGCAAGACGAGAAAGCCTGGATTAGACATGCAACGCTGAGCTGATGAGGTTTTACACATAATGCTGTCAGGAGAGAAGCTAATAGATCGAATTTAATGCCATGCTTTGTTGTCATCAGGGACACAGCAAGCATGACATTTTCATAAAAAGCGTGGAGGAAACGTCTGTGGAAAAACAGACTGTGACATGCTTCCTACAAATCAACTGAACATTTCAGTATCTCATTGAAATAGGAAGGAAGTGCTTATATTTTATGTCTTATAAAAGCACTTAGAGGATCACAATCGGAGAACAGAGTTAAGAAAGCCTTAGAATAAAATTATTCTGTGTACAGTAGCATGTTCAGGGCAGTATTTCCAAGTACCCTCTTCCAGTTCTCCTTGTTTTTGATGAACTCCTCCTACTCCCTGCACAGAAGAACATTTATCTTTGGAGTGCTTCTTCTTGCATAATTTCAGCAAAATGCTGACAAGGTAAAGAACTTTGGCTCTGATCATTTGGAACTCTAATGCAAATTTTCTAAAGCAACAACCTTAAATAAATTCTTTGCTCTTTTCTACTGAAAGGCAGGCTAAAAGGGAGGGGGGGGGAGCCCAAGTGAGGAGGACAGATGGTCCCACAGGAGCAGTGGCAACAGCCAAAAATGTATCGGATCAGGATTCAGGAAACGCACATATCTGCAATCTGCTTTTACTAAGTGGCTAGCAGCCAATCTGAGAAATGCATGTGACAATACACATGCAGTTTTGTTTTGAAACATCAGGCCCTTGGAGAGTCTGTATAAGTACGCAAAAATAGTGTTATATTACAAAAAAGACAGAGATGAGACAGACAGAAAAAAACAGGAAGATGACTCAGAAATCATGTGCATGTCTAAAAAACTATTTATGTATTATTTATTGTTTTTTGATTCTGTTAAAGAGGGATAGGATACCTGTCCATATGCACTTTGTTTTCTATCTGATATCTTTGTCCTTCCTTGTCCTGTGCTGTCTTGTCTTGTTTGTCACAGCAGTACTCCTCCTAACTGAAGCCGAGGATTACAGTGAGCTGGGCACTCTTCCTCATTAACTGCTTGAAAGAGCAATCTAAGACAGCATGTGAATGAGTCTTTTACAGTGGTTTTATGTAGCTCAGTGGGGCATCAATATGGCATTAACCTTTCCAAGATTCATGGCCAGATTAACCTATTAGGGGGCACTGGGCAAAAATTTGCTGTTGGGCCCCTGATATCCAAACACACACTTCCTACTATGATATTGCTTTGCTAGCTGCTACAACCTATGAGCTAATGGCCAAGTATGATGGACAGGTTTAGCTAGCTACCCCAAGCCACATTTGATTCCATAAAGTTATGTATACGCTGCCACACTCAAGCTAAGTCATTAAAAATATGTTAATGTTTTACAGGATGAGGGGTTTTGCTTTGAAAAATTGTCAAAATGAATTTTTTGGGCATATTTTTGGCATTTAACAAGAGTTAACTGAACAATTAACACAGGGAGGCAGAATTAGAACCTGGAAAATGTGTTTAAACTAGATTTTGATATAGAGCTGCTCTACAAATTATCGCAGTTGCCTATTTTGCCTGGTTAGTAATGCCTTGCCAAGATTAAAACACACTGGCCCCTCTTTGGGTAATGCTGCACAGGAAAGCAGGGTACGTTTTTATTATTTAAGTTGAACAGTATTTCAGCAGCACCCACACATAGCTCCTGTATCCTGTATTTTTTACGGCACAGTTGGAGACCAGATCACATGGAGCCTCAACAGAAGTGCTGCCCCCCTCGACCTCAGCTTGAAGTGAGGCCTTCTGCCCAGGGGAGGGTGGGGAACGGAGGAAGCTGGGTGCAGGAGGGAGGGAGCAGAAGGGAAATGTGCATCATGGGTCCCATGACTCAGTTTGCCTCTCTGAGCAATCTGCACCCTGAGGGGCTGTAAAAGTTCTATCCAGTAAGTAGGCCATGTAGCTGCATGTACACAGGGGAATAAGGCCCATGGGTGCCCTATGATGGCATCAGCCACAATTTCCTGTTTCCAGATGCACCAAGTAGCTACATTCAGTCTTATGTGACCCTCGATTATTGTGTGTGTCCACTGGCTTTGACCACAGAGTGAAACTGACACTCCCGCATAACAAATGTGCTCACTTTTGTCTTGCCTTTTATCTTTGTGTTGACTCATATCCCTCCCTTAGTGTTTTCTGCATGACATGGCACTAAATTCCACTCTGCTCAGCATAAATCATGCTGGTATTGTTCCAGGCTCATGCTGTCAATGTTTATGAGGTATTAAAATGTGTCGACTCTGTCTCATTTACTTCTAAATTACCACAGAGTAATAGGCCAGTGTGTTTGGAAAATGAGCTGAGTTTTCTAGTGGCCTGCGCTCTGCTGCAGTGAACAGCAGACCATAACAGCTTTTTTTCCCCCTCTGTGGATGATAATTATGTGGCTTCATATCCTCTAATACCTCACAGTTTTTCAAAATAGGTATGTTTACATACATATTTCATCTCACATTACTGAGCTGTTACTTTACAAGAAGTTCAGAGAGTTATGGTGTCACAAACACTGATTCAAGGCTATGATTTACTCAGATGGCCAGGAGCTTCTTCTATCTTTCTTCAAATTGATATTTTGCCACCAAAGTGCATCTTACACCATCAAAATGTATGTTTTGTTGCACATAAAAGCACTTAGCATCTCCATTAGTGGCACAAGTGGTCCTGTTTTCTTGCCTCCAGCTGACAGTTTATCTATAGACATTTGCAGTTTAAAACAGTTTGCTACGCTTTAGCAAATCCATTAGTACACTTAGGGTCAATGTCATAGTGACACACTCAGTGCCGCCAACAGTCCTTTTTCCACAGAAAAACTCCAGTGCAGTGTGCACCATATGCTTGCAATACAGCTTCCCTATAGTAAACATTTTAACAGGAACACCATTACAAAATGCATCTAACAAAGATTAAATGTGGAACCAATGGAAAATGTTCTTTTTCATCATTGTGAAGCTCTTATTCTCAATAGTGATATATGCTCTTTAATCCTGCAAATTCTGTCAGTGATGCTGCTTTTAGCGGTGTGGCTCTAGGGATGGCAATATCATTCTGTCAGTTGATCACTTTGGTGCAGACCATTGCCATGATATTTTGCACATACATTCATCTTACCCACAGGATGAATCCTAACCCTAATCCAAAACTAATGACATTCCCTTCAGCCTCAACTGCATTTGTGTTTAGTGCTAGTTAGCAAATGTTAGCATGCTAACACGCTAAACTCATATGGTGATCATGGTAAACATTAAACCTGTTTAACATCAGCATGTTAGCGTTGTCATTGTGAGCTTGTTGGCATGTTGATGTTAGCATTTAGCTCAAAGCCTCACAGCCTCATAGAGCCGCTAGCATGGCTGTAGATTCTTAGTTGTTCAAGTGAAATACCGGGCTAAATGCAGACTTTCATTAGGTTTTCGTCAGGGATAAGACAGGAATCATACAACATAGGCTATGTCAGCCTTCTGTAGCTCACTCAATGACATCTTACATCCATTTAGATGCTGCTGGCCTCCATCATCTTAAAAAGCCCTTTTCCTTCACAGTGTTCCCCTTGGGTGTCCACTGCTCGAGAAGAAAAGTGTTCACTTCTATCATACATTATTCAAAGTCACTGAATTCTCTGTCTATGCCTTAAAATATTCAACTTTTTGTGTACATGTCACTTCAGGTCCCTTGTTTTTCTGCTGCTTTTGTTCATCAATTGCAAATATCCGCTTCTAACTGAGCCATTAACTGAGCGATACAATGGGCTCCACTTAAGGGTGAAAAATATCTCCTACAATGTGACAGAATTTGCATTTGAATGGCCAACTGTGGTGTGCTGTACTGGTGGCCAAAATCAGTGTCACACTTTTTATTCATAGGTTTTTAGAAAACCTGTAAACAAGTAAAGTCATCTGTAATATGGTATTAGGGTAGAGAAATCAGACGCCTGATGTCATGCTATGCTTTAGGGCCACACAAGGTCAAAATGGTGCATGACTAAGTTGTTTTGCACAATTAGAATGGTAGAACTCTAATATATAATGCATCTTATTGAGCTATTTTCTTCCTGGCAACATCTCAAACTTTAATTAGAAACCAGAGGGTTATATTGTCACCCGCTGTATGAGAAGTCTCCCCTTAAAAACTGAATGTTGATTTTTTTTACGTCAATACTTGCTAAGGTCATCTGTGAGCGCTGACTGTGGTATATTTTTAATGGCAGTAATATGATGAATGGAAACCAACAAGGCGTGTGTCTTTCTGCATTTTTTCCTAGGTCGCATTTCACATCCAACCATACAGAGGACGAAACGACCAGAGTGTGCATGAAAACATCAAGTATATCATTGACAGGTAGGCACTCGTCTGGCTGCACTTCTTCATCACTGACTCAAATTAAATAGAAAACCATTAAGATTTCATGCACAGTTGAA
This sequence comes from Siniperca chuatsi, assembly GCF_020085105.1. Lineage (NCBI taxonomy): Eukaryota > Metazoa > Chordata > Actinopteri > Centrarchiformes > Sinipercidae > Siniperca > Siniperca chuatsi. The sequence continues at coordinate 9,680,693 of NC_058050.1, read as the reverse complement.
AGAACAGTAGTTACAAAACGGAAATACTTTTAGAAAGCATTTCTGATTATACAAGGCCAATTTCATGACTTATGAATGAGTTTTTGAAGCAAAAGTTATTTTTCTAACCTTTAGTATTGAGGTTGCTCTGAAAAGGAGCACCTGTCAAGTACATACAAAAAAGATACTCCGTTTACAACGAGTTTAAAAAAGAAAATGTTTGTGATAGGACAGCGATAATTGTTGTCTGCTCTTTGGTCCACGGCAAGATGACCCATCACCTACTGGGCACGCTGTCATTCAATGAAGAGTGAGTTACCCTCTGACCTGTTCTCTAGCACCGCTATTTGGTCATTATTTTCCCTTGACCGACATGTTTGTCCATGACAAGGTATCTTGAAACTTTGAGTTGGGTTTCCATTAAGTTTGCTGTGGACATTCACGGTACTCAGAGTATAAATCCTAATGTTTTTGGTGACCCTATAAACCTTCTTTAACCACTTAAGGGGAAACAAACTGTATAAGTGCGATCAGGCCAAAATATCCACTTGTTCCCAAGTAATATCAAAAAGACTGTCAAATGACAGAGCAGGTCCATGCACCCCAGAGGATAAACCATTTCCATTTTCAACATGAGCTTTCTTCTTGTGTTATCCTCATGGTCCTACGGTCAACTTGAAACACAAGAAATATAATAATCTAACAGGCAGATTGCAATGACACTTGTTGACCACAATAATGCTCCTCAGGGGATAAACCCTTTTGAATTTATTTTAATGACCCCATGTTCTTTTCTCTACCACCAGACTCACGAGAGAGTTTACATTTTTAGCCCCGCTACTTTGCTGTCAAGCCTTGTAAAATCACCAGTTTGTGGCACATCCCTGTAAAGAACTCTGCAGCCTCTTGACTTATCATTAATCAACTAATTGTTTCAGCACTAACTTACTAAGTTATTATTTTACTGTTTTATTGTCTTTAAAGGTACGGTGACCATGGAGCCTTCTACAAGTTTACTTCCAGCACTGGGAAGAGTCTTCCTCTATTTTACATCTACGACTCCTACCTAACTCCACCAGAGTCCTGGTCTGAATTTTTGACTCCCACCGGCTCCCACAGCGTGCGTGGCTCAGCCTATGACTCCATCTTCATTGCCCTGATTGTGGAGGAGCGCCACAAGCACGACATCCTGGCAGGTGGCTTTGATGGCATGTACACTTACTTTGCTTCCAACGGTTTCTCCTTCGGCTCTTCTCATCAGAACTGGAAGGCCATCAAAGCTTTTTGTGACGGCAACAATCTCCTCTTCATCCCCAGCGTTGGACCTGGTTATATCGACACCAGCATCCGGCCATGGAACAACCACAACATGCGCAACAGGGTGAACGGTCGCTACTATGAGACGGCCCTGCAGGCGGCGCTGAATGTGAGGCCAGAGATTGTCACCATCACATCTTTTAATGAATGGCACGAGGGGACGCAGATAGAGAGGGCGGTGCCCAAAAAAACCGTGACCCGTGTGTACTTGGACTATCAGCCACATGGACCAGATCACTACCTGGAGTTGACCCGTCGCTGGGCGGAGCAGTTCAACAAAGAGAAGGAGCAGTGGCTCATGTGAGCTTTTATTAAACTGACTTGAAACAGCATGCTCTAGTGGAAGTGTGTACACATCAAAGAGAACAAAATCATCCACAACAGGTTCTCTAACAGAATGAGACACTAATGTTGATCTGCCCTGTACCCTGGTTCAGAGAGCTCGTTAAAATGGTGATGACAATGGTGTTTTACACGCAGTAAGTAAGGGTTAAGCATGCAAGTAAAGAGAGGTTTTATTGCACCTGTCATGCAAAAATCCCATATCTTCAACGTGATTTTTAAGAAATTAAAATGAACAGTTGAGCATTTTGGGAAATACTTTAATTTGTTTTCTGGAAGACAGTTAGTTGAGAAGATTGATACCACACTTATTTGTCTGCTAAATATGACGCTGCAGCCATCTTGCTTAGTTTAGCATAAAGACAAGGAAAGGGAAAACAGCTAGCCTGGTTATGTCCAACTGTAACAAAATTAATCTACCAGCACCTCTAAAGCTAATTTATTAACACTTATATCCATAGTCTATGGTTATATCTGACTTGTTTAGTCCGTACAAAAAACAGTCTAGAAATGAGAAGTTGTGGTTTTACAAGGGGTTATGCGCTGGACTATTTCTTGGCCAGATGCAGTGATTTTCTGGCAAATCTTTTTATCTAATTCCTGACAAGTGAATACTATTATATTATTTCCCAATCCCAATATGTCATACTATTGCTTTAAGAGTTTTATTTCAAATCATTCAAAATATTTCAATAGGGTTTCATATCATTCCAAATTTTTTCTAATTCTGTCAAAGAGGTTTCACCAGTGAAAATCCTCTGAAAATTCAAGAAAAGTACATTCGTTGGTAAGTAAAATAAAATAAAATACCCTTCAAGTATTTATATCATGCAGATTAGCACTGCTCCTCTCCACTGTGCTAACCAGCAAAGGTGTTCAGTATCAGAGTATGTAAATCAATTTGGCAAGTAAAGTAAGTCAGACAGGCCATTAAAAGTGTTACATTTGGCCTTAAGATTGTAAAAACATCAAAGTCAGAATTTTGCTAAACTTTTCCTAATACTCACTGACCTACCAGATAATTAATTCGATTTTTGGTGTAATTCTCTTCATGGAAAAAAGCCACGTACATCGTGGGAACACATGACTTTTTTCACTTAAGTAAAAACAACAGAATCAGAAGCTGAAAAAGTTACGGCCGGGGCTCAATGTTTCGGAGTGGCTATATGAATAAAAAAACATTGACTGGGGCACTTTGCTAAGTGGATTTGCGTGATTTAGATTTGATGAAATCCTGCTGTCTATTAAAGTAAAAAGTACTTTCAGACAGGCATTTTTGAAAATAAAAGTATGCTCTTTGATGTGTCTTCAGATGTGAAGGGCACTTCTGAGTGGTTTCTGCTTTTTTTTTTTTTAAACACTTGCCATCTGACTCTTGATTTCACGCTCCATTTAAGAATCAACTATGAGTAAAATCCAGACACCTAAAAATAAAGACAGAAATATGTCTCAAATATCTTCTTATGCATGAATAAGACTGATACTGAAAAAACATTTATTGTGTATTCTGTTCCAAGGTTGTACAATCCATCAAAACAAGTTTACATCAGGTGATGAGAATTAAACAAATGCTCCAGTTTTTAACAACTGCAAGTGGGCAGATGAATTTCATACCGTACATCCACTTGGTCACGTGCTAACCAACACGACTCTGAAATATTACAATATTTCGAACTTGTAAATGTAATGTAGTTTAAGCTACAACATCAAACATAAAAGTTATTGTAACTGTAGCAGGTGACCAATTGTAGCGCAAGCCTTATGTTGTTAAACTGATATGGGGATAAAATAAATACAGGAGATTCATAATTTAATAAAAAATAGTTCTGGACTCAAAACATTTGATGTATAGTCTCCCATCCATCCCTTAGGTTATCACAAAGAATTATTCAGGCAATAAAATACAACTCTTCTACACCTCTAACATTACAGTAACCATTATAGAAATATCAAGTCAAAATAAAAACTCAAACCATTGTACTCTCAGTTAAACCATGTTGCTTTGACAGCACAAAAAGATTCTATTTTTACGCAATAAAAAAATAAAAATAAAACCCATACCATATAGCTGACCTTATTCTGTTTCAACAAATTGAGAACTGTGACACTTAGTTTAAACTCCCACATAATCTTATGATAGTAGATGCATAGTAAGGCAGAAAATATGGTCATCAAAAGAACAAGTTACTCCAGACCTTAAAGCTGCCACCAGAACAATATCGGTCATCAGCGGTTTAACGCTCAAGTTGTTCCTGAGTTCTAGTCTTTCCCGGGAAAGACTAATTCTTTCATGTGAATGTGAAAAGGATTCATCTTTTCTGAGGAAGCCCAGGGGCAGTGCTGGTTGTGCGTCTCAGCGTGCGGTGTGGTGTGTGGATAGTTCAAAGGTCATTCTTCCCCAAAGTCCTCTGACAGTCCATATTTGTGCTCCAGCACATCAACCGTAGACAAAAGGGCACTGAAAACAGAATTACAGTCATTTTTCGTTTAATGTACAGAGTCTCCTTCAAAGTAAACGTGGGAGGTTTGGGGGGTGGGGGTGGCACCCGTCTGTGGTAAGATACTGTAGTAAACTGTAACCATGTTTTATTCTACCAATTAATGAAAAACACCCCATATTACTTTCTGTGGTCAGAGTATTTACATATTCTGTCTGCACACGCTTGACTACATTTTGTTTAATAGTTTCTAGGAGATTCTTAATCATAGCAGGTGCTGCAGAAGGCTCATCCTCCCAGTGGTGGAGTATTTTGTTATGACACTGTTGCTTCAGTAGAAAGAACAGTAGTAAACCAAAAACACTGGCAGGTGCTTTCTGTGCAATCTGGGTGAGAGTTCAACTTTGCCCATGCTAATTCTATACAGTATGTACTACATACTCGTCATACTATACTGTTTTAGCAGTTAGTATACAAAAATATCAACATACTTTACAATTTAATACTAACAGGAAATTATACAATATGTCAGTTGTCAATCAGACTGTGACTTTAGAGCGCTATTGCCAATTAAACTTCACAAAGAGACATCAACAGGTTTTTCCAAAGATTTAATACTTATTTTTGGTGTTCCAAGATTTTTTAAGCATGTTCCACCACCACCCACAATTTATTACATTTTTTCCCACCTGTAAGCATGCTCCATTTCCTTTGTGCATTGCATTGTGGGAGAACAGTGTACACCAACAGCACTCTCAAAAACTGACCATATTTAGTATGAGTACTGTCTGCTCTGAGTATACTTTATTTTGTCACTTTTCCACTGTTAACACACTACATACTAAAACCTGCTTAGAATCGGTATGTAGGATTTGGGACATGGCATATGTGTTTGGAAATGCACAAGTCATTATTCTAGCGGTATGCCATGATGTAGTTTTGTACAATATTACAAAACTGCATCATCGGTCTCATACACGGTTTACAGGTCGCTCTGATCAATATTTATTTCTTACTGTCATCTGAACCATCACATCACATCGGGGCTGAGTGTGGGGCTATTTTGTTGCACGGAAGTATAATGTGACCTTCATCGCGTTTGTGTACATGTATACAGCGATAAATAGCGAGGAGGCCAAAAATCTATCATAGGAAAAATGGGAAGCCTCTTGCTAAATTAATTGCTCTGTGCAATTAAAAAGATATACTGACTTTCTGTCCTGTGACTTTTAAGCATGTTATATTTGTGTGGTGCCAGAGTATTTAAAAAAAGTAGTTTTTAATAATTTTGTGGATATTATTAGTAGATATGATTTCATTTAGAGAGAAAAAAAATGGCACATGGGACTGTAGCAAGTGAAAGCTAATTTGGGTACAGTTACAGCATGAACTCACCAGCCGGGTCTGATGATGCGGTATTTGCCGAGTACTGATAGGTCGACCACTGTTGATCCAAGGCGGCTCTGGTCTCCTATTGGTCCGCCATCCACCACCACTGCTAGTTTGGGCCAGAGCTCCTGAAACTCCTTCAGAGGGAAAACACAGCAGCATTAATGATTAAAGAACTATTTTATTAACTTAAATTACAAAGTGATAAAATAAAGAGAAACACCCTTTCAACCTGAATTAAGATGCTGGAAAACATACTGAATGAAATTTTAAAACATAATGCATGTGAGACTGATAAAAGGATCTCTCAGCTTCAGGTATTATTTTTCTTTCCCACACTTTTTCACTTACATGTACAGCCACGGTGCTGGTGTGTGAGCTGATGTTGGCGCTGGTAAGTGCGAGTGGTTCCGCACACATCTGGCAAAGGCGTCTCATAAAGGCATGGTCTGGGATTCGAACGCCTACAAGCTGAGGAGCACATGGACACGTAAACAGCAGATGATTGACGTTCATTAAAAAAAACATTTGTTTGATGCTTTATTTTCAGTAATTTCCACTTAAAGGAGTGGGCTTACCAAAGTAAAGGGGTTGAGATCTGTGTTCAGTACTTCAGATCTTTCAAACACCAGAGTGACGGGACCAGGCAGCAGGTCACCTAACAGCGCTTTCGTCACCGTCACCTTGCAGTACCTGTCCATGGAAACAAAAACAAGCCATGTTTATGTTGGGCAGTGCTTTTAAAGTCGGTGGTACAGTACTGTCAGTCATTATACGAGAAATCCAAGTTTAGATAGTATTGCAGAGTTCGACATTGTGATGTTCTCTGTTTAATCCAGGATGATGTTGTTATTTGGTAGTCTGCCTTATTTTGTGATTTACTTTAAAATGCCTTAATTTAAAACATAGTTTCCTAACAAATTAATTATTGAATACTGGGATATTTCTGTGACAGAAAAATGTAAAATGTGTCTTGTTGGTGTGGAGATGGTATTTCTGCCTCTTTGTGACTCCTCTGTGTATGACTAATATATGTGTGCAATATGGTAGGTCTACAGATAAACCATAGCACTTCTGAGGGATTGACACCAAAACAGTTACCACTGACATTTTAAAATTACAAAAAAATCTGCATTCAAACTGTAGAGATAGTAAAACAGACCCGTACATACACTTACTTATAGATATCCTGAATTTCTCCTACACAGATGGCCAGCGGTTTCTGTCCATTTCGTCCTTTGATATTATAGGTTTTCCTGACGGCTTCAGAGTTCTGGGCCAGACATGCCAGGCCGTAGATGGTGTCTGTGGGCACACCAACCACATGACCCTCCTTCAGAGCCTTCACTGTGCAATTCAGGATTTCAGCACCATCTGCAGTTCAAAAACAAGGAGGGTCAATGAGGCATCATCCACCACAAGACACACATGATAACACAAAACACTGAGGGTAAAAACATATATATGCTGTTTTCAATAATACTGTATCGATCAGGTCAGTAGTATATTGTAAATGGATTTTGGGGTAGTGAAGGGCTGAAAGAGATAAACTAGCAGTAACAACTGACATGTATTGCTCAATAACTGCACATAAAGGACACTCCATCTGTAAAATGTAAAATGTTCACAGGAAAAATCAGTGAACAGTTCTCTTCAGTGGCTCTTGTCATAACTGGGGGCATGCAAGACATGGGCAGAGTGTCTAACTATTGAGTTGCATTATGTGTAACTACACTTGGGAAGTGTAGGATTCTGATAGTTTGGAGCTTAACCCATACTAGGGATTAAAAATCAGGATTTTTAAAAGTCTGTTTCTTGTGAGTCGCCTAAATGTATTCTAGTTATCACTTGAATTAAGTAAAGCACAAGTACATCAAAGTAGTACTTCAACACTTATTGTGTTACTTCATACATCTACTCCACTGCATTTCAGAGGGAACTCCTCAACTCCACCTATCTAATCGCTGTGGTTAGTCGACTAGTTACTTTGCAGAATGAGGGTTTGCATGCAAAACATGGTTTTGGCTTTAATTTGTTACCCATCTGTGAAGTTATAAATATGATAAATAGGCTATTTATCATATTTATAACTTCATCATGGGTTCAGTGGGTACTTCACAACTGTCAGTGGTGGAAGAAGTATTCAGATCCTTTACTTAAGTAAAGTAAAAGTCCTGCATTTAAAACCTTACTTAAGTAAAGTATGTAAGTATTATCAACAAAATGTACTTAAAAGTATCAAAGTAAAAGTACTCATTGCTCAGTAAAATGGTTTCTCTCAGTGTTTTACTATTACACATTATATTTTTGGATGAATATTACTGCTGCATTCATGTGTATGTTTAATTTTACTGCTGTAGATGTTTAAGGTTGAGACAATTTGAACTACTTTATATACTGTTGGGGAGTTTAATCTACAGAAATGCATCATATTCTATAAAATCAGCATGTGTTTGTAGCGTCGCTGTCCTGTGAGAACCACGTGTCTCTAAAACAACTTTTCACAAGCTCAGAAAAATAGCCCTGTTTTCAGCTTTGTGACGATGCATTTTTCAGTTAATCCAAGGGGGTTTAAATAGTTTATTTAGCTCAAGAAGTAGGAGAATTTTCTCAACCCATTAAGGAACACTTAATCCTTCAGTTTATCAAAAAATTCTAATTCAAAATCAGCAAATTTGGAGATGGTTTTCACTGGACAGGAAGGGTATGAAAAACTGTAATCTGAAATTAACCAAAGCTGTCAGATAAATGTAGAGGGGTAACAAGTATAATATTTGCCTCTGGGGTGTTGAGGAATATTAGCATAATGTTGCATAAAATGGAAATAGGCTACTCAAGTAAAGTATAAGTACCTCGAATTTGTACTTAAGTAAATGTACTTATTTAGTTACTGTCCACCACTGCCAACTGTATATGTAAGTAGCTACATTAAAATTATTACAAATAAATACATCAGTGATGTAACACGCCATAAGGGGCCATTCTTCATAATGAGTCACTTTAATTACAGATCATAGTTCATCAAGTCCTTTCACTTCTAATATTTGCTGTTAATCCGTCCACACTTTTATATATGTAACACTTTGAAAGTAGACCATTAAGTCAAGGACTATCTAAAGTGTCACCTGCTGACAATATAAATAAAGCTTTGATGCCCTGATGTCCAGTTTGGGCAGACAGCTGTCTGTTTATAAAGTGTATTAACTTTACTATCCAAAATTGTTGGACTAAGACGTAAGTTCTGTATAGGTGTGGAGTTAGCCTTTAAAATCAAATTGGGGGCAGGTCCATGTCATACAAGAGAGGCAAAACAGGAATCTGATTTAACGTTAACACACGTTTACGTTGTTGTTTACGTTACTGGCTGCCAAACATCTTATGTAAATCTTTCAGTCAGTCACCTATTTTCAAAACCTACAGTCTATAGGGACCAACGTGCACGTTTGCTGTGAATGATGGAGCTAACCTGTTTGGCCCTCCTGATGAACAGACGGCCCATTGGAGGTCGGCGGCAACAAACGCAGCACTTTGGTCTTGAGCTCTTTACACATCTCTCCTCCGAGTCGACGAGCTGCGGCCGAACTGTGAGCTCCTCTGGGTTTGATTAATTCAACCGCGATGTTACAAACAGACTTCATAAAACCAAAGCTACAGCCACAGATGGGTCATTTTACAGCCGGGGGAGCATGTTGGTTGTCACCTGATGAAATAACACATCTTCCGGGTTACGCCCCCAAACAATGACGCCAACTTTCTTAAAGGGCCAGAAGCACATTGTGCAAAAAAAAAAAAAAAAAAAAAAAAAAAGGCCAACCGTTTTTTGGTAGAAAAGGTTTCAGTCGTAGTCATCTGAACAATGTTTTCAAATTCAAGACGTGTCGGCTCCCATCCAGAAGTCATTCTCAGTTGTGATCTCCGGATTGACTTCTGGATGGGAGCCGACACGTCTTGAATTTGAAAACATTGTCCAGATGACTACGACTGAAACCTTTTCTACAAAAACCGGTTGGCCTATATCTTACAAATATGTATCATCTTAGCAAAGTCTTATATCCCAAAAAGTACGTTCATAACAGAAAACCTGTTAAAAAATGTCAAAAATTAAATGTAACACTGTATTCAAACGATCCATAAATCTACTGACCTTATTGAAAACTCTCAATATATTTAAATTGTATAAGATAATTGTCTGAACTGCCGAACCACTTGCCGAACTTGTTTAATTACTTTTTTCTTTATCGGGTTTTCTTCTCTTTTTTATTTACCCCCGAACCCTTTACACATTTTTATTGTCAAAATTAGCTATAACATAGTGTTGCTATATAAATAAATAAATAAACAAACATTCTAGACTGGATTTGGCGCTCCTTAAATGCTGTATATGTTCTTTTGGAAATATGTAATAATATCTGGAAAAGCATTTTCTCGCATTTCTTTACACTCTCCAACAGACATTGCGCACACTGACGCATATTTTTTGTATTTATCCTACGTCACCTGCCTGCCCTCCTCATTAATTAGGAACATTTAAATCACCTGTGAGCACCTGCATAAAAACGCAGAAGGCAGGCACACGCAATATGTAAATGTGGAGTTTACGGGACAAATAATATGTCAAAGGTCATGGCCTCGGACACAGGTAACAAAACATGCAGCGTTTCAGTTTATTTGTTACATTAGCAATATTTCTGTGTTTGTAAAACAGTTACAGATTGTACAGAAGACACGATGACCCTGCGGACTGATGAGGGCGTTTCACCAGTCAAACAGGTCAGCCACAATCTGAAGCTTGAACTTCTGATGGCTGTCTGCCCAAACTAACTGGTGACCAACATGTTTTGGCCTCCACAGAACCTGGTGGAAGTCGAGGACAGACTGGTGACCCTGTCTGAGAAGATAACCCTGTGCAACAGAGTCCTGAATGACTTGAAGGATCTAAGTGATGTTCTAGTGGTGAGCTCTCTTTTCTCTCCTTGGACTCTTGTGACTTACTGCAGATTTTGAAAGTTAATTTTGGTTATGTCCCCCAGAGAAAATCTCTCCAGGATGTGTCCTTATCACCGCAGAAGTGACCAGAAGAGGAACAGTCCCCCCCCTTCTGTCTATAATTAAATTCAATTAAGAGCAACTGTCATTTTTAACTGTAAAAAAACTACATCAAGCAGAAGAAGCAACCATTTCAGTGACAAGGATAAGGTTTTATTAGTATTATATTGCTCTCAATTCAGAAAGTTATTTATCATAATACTTTATACGAAACAAGCATAAGCAAACACTTTCACATTATACATTCTTTTAAAAATACAAATCCTTAACAATTCCTCACTCTTTGGGTGTTGAGACATTCCTTTGGAAGCATATAGTCATCCCCCCTTTTTTTTTTTTTTTTTTTTTTTTTTATTGCCCATTTGGAAAAATGTTGATGGCAGAAATTCTCAATTTCCAATAACACTCTGGCTATACATTTGTGATCAAACAATGTGCTTCCAAACAAATGTCACCATCAGTGATTTGCTGACATTACCATTTCAGGTAAACTCCAGAAAGAAACCTGGCCCACAAGTCAAAAAGTTTCTCTGCTTATTGATTAAAACATATCGGCAGCTGTAAGTTTGACTTTCATTGGTGAAGATGGGCCAATAGATTATCCACATGTCAAATTTAAATATGTGAAAGGCTGAGATGACTATAAATGGAGCCCAAATGAAACATGTTTATGCATAAAGTGTAAAAAGGAAAAGCTGCGTACATTTGACCAAAATAATTCTTAAAACAGAATCATTCATTCTTTAAGTACTCATTCAAACAAATCAAGTTGGTTTTAAACAGCATGTAAAAGGATGGTTGTGGTGCAACATTAAGGACACACTGTAAAGTCCAGATTCACACCACTCCAAATATGAAATGCAGATTACTGGAGTACAAGAAGCATGCTTAACATGTATGCATTGGAAAGGCAACTTTTGCCTCTGCGCAATTTAATGACGGGAGGAATAAATAATCTTTTTGTCTTGGAATCAGTATTAAAACTTGTGAATGCCACACTTAAAATTGCATAGTTGTGTTAAATGACAGTATGCATGTATGAGAATATATATTGATGGTATGAGCTTGACTCCTGGCAGTAATTTTACAGGGAAAATGGTGAGTTAAATTAACATTTTGTAATCCAACGGCGCCAAGCAGCGACCCTCCAGATGTCTAATACTGCATATATGGAATGGTTTAGAGCACAACATGTGACTGGAGCCTTTCACAACATATCTAACAGCGGTCTTGGCACCTGTGAATCGAGGGGAAAGCTCCACTCGTAAATTATGGCAAAAGGGGGGAACAAAGCAAGACATGAGTTGTCAGTTTGGTTAGATCCTACAGCTTGGACCTAAAATGTAGAATCACATCACCTGCATCTGTTATGTGGTAATTATATTTTTTAGAAATGCTGCATATCAATTCCAAACACACAGCTGGAAAACAATACAGATTCGAGGAAAAACCATAAGCTTTTCTGTCTCAATGCTTTTGCCTTATTGTGATTGCCTGAGACTCAGTGAAGATGAGTGTATTGGCATGTCAATGGCAAGTCTGAAGCAGAGACTGTCAAGGCAAGGAGGCTCATAGAACAGTTCTGTTGTAAGGCCAAGTAGCTCTACACTCTTAGTATACAGGGCATAATGCCTTCACTCTATCATCATTGCATTGTGTCCCATGTGAAACAATACTGTTAAATTATACTCCGAGCAAGAGGCTGTGTGTTACATATATTTTGTTATTATGGGGACTGTACAAAAGCCCATCTGCTAGTAGAACCATTTAACTACACACAGCAAAAACTCTTCTGCATAAATGTGACTGGGGGAAGAATGCAAGGATAGAGGGTATACATAAGCTCCAAACTCTGAGAGTTAGTAATTCAAAAGTCTATACAAAAATACAAATTCTAGAATAATCTACAAGTTTCTCAAAGATGTTTACACTAAAGTGTATTGTATTTACACTGTCGCCAGGACACCATCTTTTAAATGCTACTTTACAGCAGTTGTATACAAAAGTATGTAGTGGTGCTGCACCTCAGCTAACATTAGCTGTCAGATTACTCACTTTACAAGTTAGTGTGCAATAAACAGGGAAGAGTGCAGCAAAATGTAGGGCTGCTGCAAGTGTGGGGCATCTGGTAAGAAAAACATGTCTCAGTAACAAATTAAGGGGATCAGTTATGACTTGATGCATCCCTGAGAGGGTCACAACCCTATAAAATATGGGATGTTGACAGTAGTTCCTTACTGTTTCATTGAGGACAATTTTTGCAAACAAGCAGATCGTAGAGAATAATTTGCTTCACTGTGCAGTCTATAACTATTGGTGCCTCTTTCCTCAAACTTGCTTTTAGCAATACCTATTACGTCCTTTAAAAAAAATAAAAAATAAAAAAAGCAATTCAGTAACAAACAGCTCAACTTAAAAATACAACAAGTGATTGGAATAAATTAATAGATTTCTCTGCAATCTTGAAGATAATATTACCAGTATAATGAAAGAATCAAGCATTTAAATAAATTAACATGTACAATTTTAAATTAGTTTAAGTTATAGGCAACTTAACGTATTGACTTAATTTCAGGCAGATCTGGTCACAGGTTTTTTTTTTTTTCAATTAGTAAATAACTGTCAAAAGAAGTAGAAAAGAATCATCACATTTTCTGGACTACACTAGTCTTCGTAGGAAATAAAAATACTGAGGAAATCACTTCTTATTGTATGACAGCCATATGAGGGGCTACGTGGCCAACCCTTTCAAATTCCTACTGGGAGCAATGCTTGATAAAATTATAGCAAATTCCTCTAATATACAGTGCATTCTGGTCAGTTGCATACCAGCTTTAAGGATTTGTTCGGACCTGTAGTACAGTACAAGGATATACAGACAAGTTTTGTTTTCCTGCTCAGGTGTGTGACCTTCAAGCTAGGAAAATGGAACTCTTAAGTTATCAGTGCTTGGACAACACTCATTTGTTTCATTGAACCAATTCAGAGTGGATATCAAGGGATATATATACACATTTGATTATGTTTATAACAAAGGATCTGCTGCCTTTTCCCTGCATTAAATAGCATCAACATTGCTAAATCTCAATAAGCAAACTAATCCTGTTTTTAAAAACTCAACTACTGCAAGTCTCACCAGAAAAATGATTCATAGTTCGTGTATATACGTTGCGCAATGCCATACAGAACGAGAATGCACTGCAGGTACAGGGGGTTCGATGCACACACTATATAGGGAGAAAGAAGAGGCGTCACTGTGGAGAATAACTCGCGATGTGGGTGGAATTGATGCCTGTGGATGAGTGGGTGCAACAAACAAACACATGGTGCCAGACTCAGAAGGCAGCTCTTCTAAGAATTGCCATCAGTGGCCATGTTGAAGTCATCGGCGACCAGCAGCAGAGCCTCAATGTTGGCAGCAGTCTCAGGGCTCTGCAGGGAGAGGAAGTCCGAGACATCCATATTGGCTAACCCATCAGATGAGGGAGGGTTGGTGGCAGTGCTGCTCACTATCGTGGAGAAAGTCTGAGCTGAGGAGGAGGAAGAAGAGGGGGCCTCCAGCCTCACCTCACCACCCACCTTGGAGGAAGACTCAGGGAGGCAGCACAAGGAAGATGAGGTGGCCGGATGGTGTGGAGGCTCTGGGGGTTGTGACGGTGGGGGAGGAGCGGGCTCTGATGGTTGCGGCTGTGCTGGGGCCGAAACAATGGAGGAGGCACTCTTTGAACTCTTGTCTTTAGCAGAGTCCCTGCAGGCACACTGGCACTGGCAGGATTCCTCCTGTTTGATGATGATGACCGGCAGGCTGAGGCCGATCTGTTGGACTGAGCTGCCTGAAGACAGAAAAACAATTTAAAGTTAACTGAAAACAAAAAGGACAAAACTAAGTGGCTAAGTTGATAGAAATCCTTCATTATTTGCTTTCCAAATGCCCTGCAAAGCATATCAAAAGAAAATGAAAATATTTAAGATAGAAAAGTTTGAGGCCAATATTATATACTCTTTTCAGTTTAAAATTCCCTATTTATTGATATTATTCATACTTATATTACTGCTGTGCAATATCCACCATCTCATAATCATCTTAATAAGCTACACTTAACTTGACAGTTCATGCACTATTACTTACTACTTGTATTATTACACCGTACATACTTATCATCAACTGGTAAATCCACTTTGTACTTTTTATTTTAATTTATACTTATATCCACTTTGTACATAATTTATCTTACCTGTATTATAGTGTCTTATATTCTGATTGCTTAGAACTTCTATTCCTGTGTGCACTGACGTGATAGTGAGCAGCTGTAACAAAAGAGTCTCCCCTCGGGGATCAATAAAGTATTTCTGATTTCTGCTTCTGCTTCTGAAGAGGTGAAAAATTACTAATTGCTTAGAAGTTGGCATTCATCAGTTGTTGACTAAGAAGAGGACAAGAGTTAATGCCACTGGTACTGATATAACTCTTGGTCAATCATGTGATAACTTTTTTTTAATCAACTGATTTAAAGCAAGTGATCACTTGTTCCTAACAGCATCTTGAACAGTTAACTTTTACGAGAAAAGCTGCAATCAGATACTTAGGCACTACTCTTTTGAAGAGGGTAATAAGGATAATATAAATCGATTGGTCAATGCCAAACATGCTCTGATTTCAGCTTCTCAAATGTGAGGATTTGCTCTTTTTGTTTTAATATAATTTGTAAAAAAAATATATATATTTTGGACTGCTGGCATTGAAAGACAAATGATTTGCCCTTTTCACTCTTTTCTGACATTTTATAAACTAACTGATTAATTGAAAACATCTTTGATTCAATAATCAATATGAAAACCAATCATTTCCAGCCCAAGATGATATTGCTGTTTCCATCAATACCCCAACACCGTGGAAGGACATGCGGTACTTGATGTGTTTAAACTGGTCAAAGTCATCCTCATCTGCCCAACAATACTTGTTCTCTTCTTATCCTGAATGTTTTGAATGTTGTTGCTTCTGTGCTGTTTACTTGTCAACTTTATTATTAAATATTATAATGGCATACCGTTTTAACTGTTCTAGCACTGTGCATTAATTGAGCTTCAGCATCTTGGAACTGCATTTGTATAATAAAACCATTGTTTCAGTATCTTAGTGGAACTCTCTGGATACACAAATCTACCATTTAATCAATCCTTAAAGCTAAGTACTGCGCTGGCTGTCAAAAACAAATTTATGATTTCATTACAGCCTTTTGGCCAATGTCCACAACATGAAGAAATATAATAATTCTTAGAAATCCACATAATAAGACTTACCAGCATTTCCTCCCACTGGTATAGCTGTAGTGAAGAAAACCTTTTCCACTTTTGGAGCTCCTTGATGTGGCTGTGAACAAACAAACACCACAGTTCAAGCAGGATAAAAAAAAGTTAAGAGTATTATGAGGTTGATTTTCACCACATTTCTAACTGTATTGAAGAGATGTGGTTGATGTATGTGTGTTGTATTAAAAGTAATATTGATAAGAATATAAAAAAGATGCAATAGCTATCCCCACTATTTTACTTTACAAAATAATTTGTTAAATTTATAGTTTAAGTTTTTGCGTAATTACTTAAGTGCATGGCACAATGTAGTTATAAGAAAATGCGAGAAATACATAATTTCATTTATACAGGAATGTGTTTTTAAATTTAAGAGCGCATCACAAAATCAAAACTAGTACAAATCAAGTCACCATTTCTCTGTGCAAACACTGTGTAGGAGCATTACTCACTGCTTGCTCTGGGTTCTGCTGGCTGTTGGCAGCACTGCTGAGGATCCACTGGAGGTTCTGGTCAGACATGACCAGGCTGGGCTGCAGCAGGTTCTGGGTGGGTGCTATGGTGATGGTGGCAGGAGTGGCAGGCAAACCAGGGCCAGAGTTGGGGACAGGGTTGTTGGCCAAAGGCACAGGTTGAGCCACAGCTGCCAAAGCATCTGTTGTGGTGGCTGCAACAACAGACACAGCAGCAGGGCCTGGTGCTGTGGTGGTCTGTGCTGGAGCCACTGGAGGAGGAGCGGAGATGGGTGGTGGTAGAGGAGTGGTCTGTGTGGCACTATCGGGCTGCAGGAATGTAGGTGGCAGTGCCACGTAGTGCTGGGGGGTGACATGGTTTGGTGCTCGGACAGAAGCCTGTGCAGGCACATCAGAGGTCTGCTGAGGCCCGGTTAGTTGCACGAAAGGGGGAGGCTGTGCGGAGCTGACAGTAGCGGTGACAGAGGCAGGGGTGGAGGCCTGAGAGGGTGAGCTCTGACTGAGCTGGGAAGGAGCCTCCATGACTGCAGTTGTGTGGCAACAGGAAGATGAGGAGGTAGGATTGAGAGAGAAAGAGATGAGAGACGAGGCATCAGTCACTACCGGTTGGGTAGAGGTCTCTAGGCTGAAGGGTTCAGCAAGGCTCTCTGAGGAAAGGGAAAAAAATAATTCCATCAGTAAACAAGAACATTCAATACAATTCAAGTTGACAGATTTTGAAATGTACTGACCGTTGGGATGGCCATCATCTTGGCTGACACTATTTTCAGGACTCTGGAACATGAGCTCAAATATTTTCACAGGGGTCACATTGCTGAGGTCCAAATTTTGAGCCTGTAATAAAATCAAAACTTAATAAATGCATTAAGTGACCTTTTTACATCTAAATTCCTATTACAGTCACAGTTGAACTTAGGTGTCAAAATAGCTGCCTGTTAATTGACATCTTTACTAACTATCTTGACAGCTCCTCAACATCTTCAATCCCATGTCTGTTTGACAAAGCTGAAGCAAAGGCCAGACTCACATTATGGATGTTCTCTCGAAGCTCTGAGTCTGTAGAGATGAGGCTCAAGTCACTGAGGCACAGCGAGTGATTTGCATCCTGTAATTAAGAGATGAATAGGACCTAATTAAACTTGCCACTGCTATGGGATCAAGTGCTGAGTCATGCAAACAAGATAGAGGAACGAAATTGGAAATGAATGCAACACCTACTGTATCTTAATATAAAAATCAAGGTTTTACTAGAAAGGAACAGTTTACCACAAGAGGTAAGAGATATAAAACGAAGTGCCTTGTAGTAGTGGAAGGTGATAAAATATATGAAACATTTCTCAAGGGGAAAAATCCCACGAATCTGAAAGTCCTTTTGGGAAAAAAAACCTAAATATCACACAAGAAGGCTAACCTAGCTTAACTTAACAAGGTAAGAGAGAGCGCCCTGCCCCCTTCCATTGAAAGAGAAGCTAACGTTGGATCCAGGCCAGACAGTACGAATGTGCAAATACCCCATATTACAAATAAAAAATAAACTAAAACTAAGCATTTTCAAAAAATAAAAAACTAAACTAGCAAACCTGCTTTAAAAACTAATTAAAACTAAACTCAAATTGAAAACAAAAAGTTAAAACGAAATAAAAATAAAAACTAATGAAAAATGCAAAACTATAATAACCTTGGTGTGAACCCCTCTAACTCAGGCCTTTGTAAACAGTTACAAATGTTTACATCGTGCAGGTATGCAGCTTTTGTTTTTGCCTAACATGCGCTTTAGAATGCCTCCCATCTAGTAATATAACTTGCCATTCAAGAAATACCCCCAACATCAAAAGGCACATTGTACTCCTGAAGCATAGCACATGTAAAAGATTCACAAAGTGAATAATATGAGGGCCATAGTGTCATGTTGCTCTCAGGCTGTGCATGGAGAACATGACAGCTGTGCCGACATTGAGAGCAGTGTCCTACACTGCTGTACTGTGACTCACTTCGGACAGTGGATGGGTGAGGGTGACGCTGAAGGGCTGTCCTTTGTCGTGGCCCCGGATGTGACTCTTCAAACTGTACTGGCTGCTAAAAGTCTTCTCACAGCCATCACTGGGACAGTTGAATGGCTTCTCCCCTACAGAACGAGCACAGAGAGGGAAGAATACAGATAGGTAAAAGCTAATCTTCACAGTTTAATCTTTAAAAGTCAGGCAAGATAAAAGTTGTTACTTTATTTTTAACTTCAGAGAAACGTTACAAAGAAATGTAACGATGACCTATTGATGACACTAAAAATTTAAGTACAACTACAATATTATGATACAATGAACTACAGCAGTTTAGCAACGCCTCAGCCTAATGATAAAGTAACCAGCACTTATGTTACGGGAAAAAAAAAACACAACATAAAAAATACACAACTATTGACTATCTCCAGGTCAGTCAGACAATGCCCATTAACTGTAATTTGAGTATATTGATTGCTTTGCTCAATGTTGAACTTATATTTGATTGATTTATAGTAGTAGCTTCTAAGCCATCAGGTCCAGGAGCACAGCCAAAAACAATCAGGGAAGTTATTTGTCCAATTAATACAAGTACACATGGACACAGCCTTTTTAATTACTGCTGTTTTAACTACATTTCTTCACAGACTTTTGAAAGAAAGACATAATAAATACAAAACCAATGTTTTTGGCTGCAGGAAAAAGTAGAGCTCGACCGATATGGGACTTTTGAGGCCGAAACCGATTTTAGAGGGGAAACATTCACCGATTATCAATATGGCAGCCTTTATGAATTTTTGAGCTGGAATAAAAATAGACCTTTTCTATGTGGGCTGTGCACCGATATGACTATGCTAAGGTACTCAGAAGGCTGTTTTCTTAAACAAATAACTTTATTAAAGAATATTTAAGTTAAATATGCTTTAACATGTTAAGTAATTTAATATATACATTGCCAACCAATTCTAGAAATTAACACTGAGAAAATAAAGAATAAATAAAAATAAAATAGCTAAATAAACATCAGTACTGTATGTTCAGTAGCAGTAAATTCCATGGAAATACTCAAAAAAGTACATGTACCAGTACTTCTAAATTATACTAAAGTACAATACTAAATGTACTTAGCTGCATTCCACCACTGCTCTCTACTCTGCTCTCCACTACATATTCTCTGCTCTGTCAAGCTATGAGTTTCATGCTGCAGCTTTGTGCCGATTCTGAACTATTATTTCAATGGATTGAACTCTAATCAGATACGCTTTTTCTTGCTTATCAAAACATGTCACCTGTAGCAATATTTCGCTGTTAATGTAACTGTCACAAACACTAACTCGTGGTTCACTGCTGCCGAGTCAAGAGAAAATAGCGCCTCTGCTATAAACGTTCAGGGGAAACGGCTGGCTGGTTCCTGCCTCTTTCTGTTTCTCTTTCTCCCTGTATGTGTTGACTTTCTTTGTCAGCTTTTTCATCCGCAAGTCTGTTTTCACAGCAGCTTGGTGAACCGCGTGTGGAGGAGGCTTGTTATTAATGACGTTGCCTATTGAAACAAGCTTTTACTAAACAACAGCATAGGTAGAAGATTCTCTCTCTCAGTGTTTCTCTGCAGAGCATGTGCGATTCTCAGTAGCCTGTTACTTTCACTTTTAGCCACTGTAGTGTCAGTGCGATAAACTTTGTAATGACACCAATACATACCTTTCTTTTTGTCTAATACACTGCAAATAAAACTGTTTTATATCTGCTCATATCAGATAACATATACGCCACTACTGATATATCTGCGATTGGCTGATAATCTGCGATTATCGGCCAATCGCAAGGACAGGCTCTCGGGAAAAGATATTTGGTTGGGCTATTCAATGTGTGGGAGGCACTGGTAACAATGTAAATGCAAATCAGGCATAGCTGAAAAATGTCCTTGTTAAAGCTTCCCTAGATAAATCATGGTTACATATAACAAACCAGTAATATGTACCTGTGTGTGTCCGTACATGTGTTTTTAGGTGATGACTTGCAGCAAAGGCTTTGCCACAGCCATCGTGGTCACACCTGACGGCAAAGACAGAAAAAAAATCATGTCAAAAAATGATTAAGACCAGATGCAAAAAGACAGTGATGAATTTTCAAGAACAGCGAGAACCCTTGACTCATCATATACATATAGCCAACTATATGTATATATGTACAGCAGATGGGAAACTAATGTGCTGAATAGTCTCCCAATTATTTTGGGCCTCTGTCTAACCAAAATGCAGCTCCCAAAACAACACAGTGAAAGACACTATGAGTAAAAATGTTTTAATATGAAAATACCCTAAAATTTTTGTTTGTGTAGACAAGCAAACATTAAAACAGACTAAAAGAACTGCTTGTGAGTATCAAGTAGTATCACAGTTCCTTCATCTTCTACTAGGGGTGGATTAAAACTGATGTGATAATGGAAATGCTCACCGGAATGGCTTCTCCCCAGTGTGTGTGCGAATGTGCTTCCTCAGGTCGCTGAGTGTGGTAAAGTACTTCGTGCATCCTTCTGATTCACAGTTGAATGTCTTGCCTGTGTGAAGTCTCTGGTGTGCTTTAAGTCTGCAGAGACAATCAAGTGTGTTTTATTAAACCACAATGCGAGACATGCAGAGTGAAACAAACTAAGCACAGTGGCATTAAACGGCATGTGCTGCTCCTGTTCCTTATTTTAAGAATGTCTTAAATGCATATGGAAAAGACAGTTGAATACACATTCAGACAGGGAAAACGACAAAGTACACACACTCTCTCAATGGTGGTTATATAAGAGAATCTGGGTGGCATGGAAGAAAGAGAATCCACCCAATGTGTGGCACCAGTTGGCTGCCCTGAGTAACAACCTCCCTGACAGGGAGTTGATGGCGGTGGCACAGCTCCACCAAGCCCCAGACATGTTGTCATAGCAACTGAACCAATACAGACCAGAGACTCGGATGTGGACTGCGTAAGATCACAGCAAAATCTCAATGGTGAAATTGCTACGAACAAAGAACATGCCTGGCATTGGTCAAAATAGACTAAAACAGTAATTAGGCCCTAGTGCTGTCAAAAACAAATGTTTTTTTATACATATCAATTCTGAAAAATTTTAATGGTACAGATACTCATCTGCACTATCAATCTCAGACGGCAGATTTACCAAATTTTAAATAAGATACACCACGTCTTAAATGATCAAACTCACCTCTTTTTGAAAAAGGGGCAGAAAATTGCAACATAAGATGAAAACTGCAGGATTTAGGCGATCCTTTGTTACCAGCGTCATGTTCCCGGGTTGTGTGTGCAAGTGTGTGGATTAGAGGAGGGCATTTTCATTTGGGGAGAATGGATAATTAGAAAGAAGCTAGCAATTAGTGAGGGAGAGCATACAGGACACAGTACCCTGAGATGACAATGCTCTGCTTTTTCTTGGTATTATTTATTTATTTAGTTTTACTTTGTGGACTTTTTTGGACTGATTCTGTGTGTTTTTGCACATCTGACCAAACAAATTTCTTTCTTTGGATAATGAAGTTAAACTTGAGATTTGTAGGCTTTGAGGAATATACTTTAAAATACTAACTGTTGTTAGAAGAAAATGAACTGCCAAGACACCTCTATATAAACCTGAGAACATTATACATTTTAATTATATTTAATTCTTTATTTTGTGTCCATCTCCATATTACATTATTTGTATAAAAGTTAGACATTTCTGTATTGTGACAACACTAGTTTCCACACAAAACACAAAGTTGCGTGAAGGCTTACCTGTATAACGTGTTAAAGGCCTTCTCACAGCCTTGCACATCACACTCAAATGGTTTCTCCTTGGTATGCACACGGACATGGATCTTGAGGCTGTAAGAGGTGAGGAAGGCCTTTCCACAGCCCTGTTGATTGCACACAAATGTGTACTCGCCCCGGTGTGTCTTCTGGTGTGTCCGCAGGTTTCCCGCCGTGCTGTACGTCCTTGTGCAGCCTTCGAACATGCACTGGTAGCGCTTCACCTGATAGAGAAAGAAAAGGAGGGGGAAATTAGCACCTAAAATTGTTGAAATCAACTCTACTGTATGAAATCATCCTAAAGCTAAGGAAAAAGATAGCATTGTCTCTCTAAAAAAATCAATACAATAATCTTTAACCTATATTTCAAAAAGCCAGTGAGAAAGTAATTAATCTCTGTAATAACCAGCCTTGCCATACGATGCAATGGCAGTTTGAGTCAGTGAGACCTTTCAGACTGGACTTGAACTCAATGACTCTGCCACCCGTCAGAACATGAAGTGAATGAAGCACAAAGGACAGCGATGATGACCAACCCTCCATGCAATACATCCCATCCAATTCTGTTTCACAGCACCAATCTCCAATGCAGTGTGGCAGTCTCCTGGTCTCTTCTCACACAAAAGCACTGGGGGATTGTGAATAAAAGCAGTCTGTTCTCCTCTTGCTAAAAAAAAAAAAAAAGCTTTCCTATATTGAACACAAAGTCAGGAGGAGGAAGCTTGTAGTTGGCCTCCTTGACAAGCGAATCCCCTGTCTCAGCAAACATTATTCCTCTTAGGGATCTTATAAAAAAAGATCAGAGACTTAAAGAGTGCATGTTTACCCCTGGTTGTATTAGATTAGGTAGATTAGCAAGTTTATTGTAATGTCAAAATAAAAAATGTCAGTAATAAACAAACCTCTAATTTATGTTTATGAAATCTACATTTGAGATCAGGATATTTGTTTTGCGAGAGTTTTGGCTGAAGTTGCTTACATGAACAGAAATAACATTTTTATGTCATAACAATATTTTTTTCTTAATTAATTTAATTTAATTTATTAAAAACTGCCTTGCTGTGAATGATAATACACTTAACAGTACTAATACATGTTGATATATATTTTCATAAGCAAAAACTGAAGTTTCCTCATGATGCTAAACATTTCTTATGGTGCATTAAGTGATGTCTTTGTCAGTTTGGAAAATAACCGACACATCAGTTAAAACCCTACATTGTTCATGCAACCCAGCAGTCTCAATGCTTCACTTCAGGACACATACTTAAACACACCTAGTTATATTTTTAATAATAATAATAATCTTTATTTATAGAGCACTTTTCTAAACCCACGTAACAAAGTGCTTCACACAATCATACCATGAAAAGGACAAAACCTGCTTAGCTATTACATATACAGTGTAAGTGATATAAAGCTGATTAAATTTCCTTTCAGTCTTACTAACTAACAAACACTAATCTGAGTGATAGGTAGTCTAAGGCCATTCATTTTGATTTTAAGGAAGTGGGAGAGATCATTTGTTAAGCAAACATTCATGCAAAGCTACCGTGGGAAGCTTACTAAAGCTTGTAGCTCAGTACTGTATTCATCTCCCACAGCACCGTGACTCTTCTCTCCACCATCAGTTCGATCATTGTGAGAGAGCATTTTATTCTTTGGCCTCTCACATACACAGTGGAAAAGACCACTCTATTACTAATTAAATGGTTATGTACGAGTATTTACAGCAATATCACAAAGTGCTTGAAGTTGCTCATCATAAGATTTTTTCCTGACACCTGTTGAACTCGAGGCTGGAATTTTCTATTTGTTGTTCACAGTAAATAACCACTCCTGGGTCCGGTCTACTCTTCTCATGCTTTTCAATGGCAAGGTTGCTAAACTTGTTTTTTCTATGTAGTACACACTGAATTGAATGCACACAGCATAATTGGCACCACATCACAGTGCGCATATATTCACAACAGCAGCACGACTGCCACAATTTCCTAACACTCTGTGATTTTATGTAAAGGCTCCATCGAAAGGCAGAACAGTTTTATGTGCAAAATCAAAATAATATTACAAGGTAGCATAATAGAGCTTAATTTTGTTAAAGGCTTCTTCCATTTTCTGGCGTGTGCACTTCTGATTAGGGATAGCGAAGTTCATTCTGTGCCTGTGGCAATCATCATAACAATGTCATAACCCACAATACCCCCCAACCCATAGACACTACACGTTATATTAATGCAAAGTATACACATCTGACTCAGTGTGTTACATTAAAGCACATCTTTTGGATTACTATCTTGCACATATTCTTTTTACTTCATACTGTGAACATTTGCACATTCCCTGATCAATATTTTACACATTCCTGCATAAAAAGGTAAAAAACAGTTATATTGTACATATTTCTTATAATATTTTTTCATATTTTATTGACAATTTTCTATTTTCTATTTACGCTTCTTGACTTGCAGTACCTGCTTTTTTAGCTTTTAAAAATTACATTTTCTCTTACTAAGACAAACTCCTTGAATGTGAAAACCTACTTGGCAATAAACCTGATTCTGATTACAAATCAAGTCATAACGTCATAACGATGACAAAGACAATAATACAGATAAATTAAATGTAACAAACCAACAATGCCAGCACAATGAGGGTGATTAAGACAATCTGTAGCACCAGTTCTGCAGTAACACCAACAAATACTGGCCAACCATCACACATATACATATTTCATATTAATATATTTTGTTTATTCAATGATATTATGCAGGTGGGTTAAAAAGAATAACAGGCACATTACTTCACAAAGACAGTACCCCGTACCCTAAACCTCATGTCAACAAATAATTTTCACTAAAAAGAGGATGTGATACATCACCAATAATTATCATTAGTCATCTTCTTGTGAACCATCACAACAGTATTACACTATTTTGTTGTTGCAGACTTTTTGGAAACATGAACTATTTGTGCAGTTCTTATTACTTACAGTCAAGAAAAAGTACCACAAATTCACAATAAGAGAGAACCAGTATGTTTCTATTACTGTTCCTAAAAATGTGAATTCATCCACAACTTCAATGACATTCTCCTTCACCTCCTTAGATATGTCTTGTTGTTGCTGTTGGTGATGGCAGTAGGGTATATAATTAAAATAAAATAATTTTCTTAGTGTTTACAGTATTCCAATTTTTT
Organism: Siniperca chuatsi; assembly: GCF_020085105.1. Lineage (NCBI taxonomy): Eukaryota > Metazoa > Chordata > Actinopteri > Centrarchiformes > Sinipercidae > Siniperca > Siniperca chuatsi. Next base: position 9,655,412 of record NC_058050.1, on the reverse strand, counting down.
TTCTGTGTTTAAAAAGCTGACACCAGCTACTAAACTGATCAGTACATCCACTAAAACATTGCATTCACTCCATTACTCCACCCATCTAATGATGCTACTATTCACATCTAGCTGTAGATATCTCATCGATAAAATATAGTTAGTCTTACAGTATCAAACACAAACTGAAAATCAACAAAAAGAACACAAACAGGCATATTGCTTGGGTCTATAAAGATGACAGTAAATTTTATGCAGCATACAAAATAGCCTCGTCTATGCTTCTGCCCCTCCTATTCAAACTGCAGTGCATCAAATATATTTTGTACTCCACCAGGAACCGGATTTATCACAATCCTCTCAAGACTCTTCATTATAATAGATGTTGAGGCAACTAGTCAATAATTAACAGCCTCTTGCTTTGATGTGTTTGGCACAGAAACAATATGTGGCATTTTCCTTGATAGGAATCTAGTGTGTATCATCTGACATTTGAAACAACTGGCTGAAAATAGGACTGAGATGTTGAGTGGGGACTAAGTTGTTCCCTGCAGTCCTTCAGCACCCTGCCTCTTATTCCGCAAGGACCAGCTGCTTTACCAGTGCACACTTGCTGTCAGATGGTTTTATAGTCCACTTCCACTAATTAGGCTGGGATAGGTGTCAAAATATGGCACATTCACCGCATGAACACAGATAGGAGACAGAGTGGGTTGTGAGTGGGCTAAGCCAAGGTCTAGCACTGTGTGAAAACACTGTGGAAACAGGGTGACATTACCAACAGACATGAGCTGAACTCTTTGGTGTATTGAGGTGGTAACTTCTACCTAAGCCAAATGAGCAACTAATGAATGACCTAATAGTACACAAACATATTTGCAATTGCCCTTCCAGCAAGTTAACGTATTTGAAATTGCACTTTGCATTTCACCAAGAAAAGGCATGTTAAAAAAAAAGACTTGCTACATTGTTACATTATGCGTCTCACAGTAAGACCATCAGATGTGTTAGACAAATCTTTAAACCATCTGCTGTTCTGTTGCGCAATTAGCTGGAATGACTGGAAGAGCTTCCACAAACCAAACCAAGCAATTACTACAACAATAACCAAACAAAACCAAGCATAACTTCAGCAATAACAGGTGACCACGTTCTATTGACCATATCCTACCCTCATCTGTGTTGTAACTGGTATGTGAAAATGTATTTAGGTCATATATTACTGAATAGTAGCATAAAACCTTGATATAAAACAAAGCTGCTTATTGAAATCATTTTGCACGTGTTCATACTAAAGATTCAAAGAAAAAGGTATCGGCACTTATTTAGGCTTACCTCTCTCTGCTTGGTCTCTGGGCACTCAGAGTGCAGGGTGAGGGTTGCCCCCTCTATGTTGCGTGGCATGGGGGTAGAGCCTGGATTTATTGTGAACTGGATCTGGTCTGGAGAAATGGTGTGGTGCACATAACCCTGTGACATGCCATCAGGGTCAGTCATAAAGGCCAGAGAGCCCTCCTCCTCATCTCCATCACCTTCCCCTTCAGTGAGGAAGGTGACCCCATCTTCGTCCCCTCCACAGTGACCCTCCTCTTCGCCCTCCTCGTCTAGCCGGATGGGATCCCGCTCAATGAGCACTGTGGTGCGGTCGTACACCCGACCAGAGGATGATGAAGGCTCAGGGATCAGGTCATTGTCTTTGTCAAAGTGGTTCTTGTCTTCTTCTTCTTCATCGTCGTCCCGCCCCAGGTGATCCACCTCCACCTCAAAGTACATAGTCGCCCCTGTATGAGGGCCATTCTCACTCATGGTCCCTGGTGCCTCTCCTTCCTTGGCAAGGAGGACTGCACACTCACACTGTTAACGTTACAGCCTGAAAAATAAACGAGTAAGATTAGTTTTGTCCTTACTTTTGCTTAGCAATGGAGTTAGTTTAGCTATGCAAGGGAACTGATTTGCATAGCACCTTTCAATGACATGGCAATTCCAAGAGCTTTACAGACATAAAAAGGCACATCTTAAGATATAAGATAAACACAAAGTGTTATAAAAAGCCATTTAACAGGGTTTAAAAGGAGTAAAATAAAAGAGAAGATAAAATTGAATAAAACAGATGAACAGGAGAATGCAAATTACAGTGCCATTAGAGTGCAGTGCAATATATGAATGAACAGTCCCACGTTTGATTTAATAAAAGGCAGTGCCTAACAGAAAAGTTTTACGCCTAAATTTGAAAAGAACCGAGTTGGACCTCATGTTTTCTGGGAGATTGTTCTAGATATGTGATGTTTAAAAACTGAGCTTCCCCATGTTTAGTTTGACTCTTGGGACAGTAAGCAAACCTGTCCCAAATGATCTGAGAGGTTTGGACGGTTCCTAACATAGCTGCAGATCTAATGTGGCAGTGGACCAACCTCCATTCAAAATAAAAAGCCACATTGCCTAGTTAAAAGAGCTCAGCTTGGACATTAGAGAACTTGGACATTTTAATCATTTATCATAACACCTAATATGCTCCTAGAAAGCACTGCATCTTGAAGGCCTGTTCTGACAGCCAGGAACAATTACAAACAACTGGGCAGACAGAGCCTCAAATATGTGTGCTATGTCTAGAGGGGGGCTTTGACTATACTAAATGCCAATGTAAAGACGTCCGTCTACTCCCAAAGCAGACTTCCGCGTGTCAAAGAAAGTTAATAATGTTCAGTATTGGAAAACGGAGTGATTCAGAGTAAGCCAACGACACATTTGCCATGTTTATGGGAAACTAACCACCCCGAGATCTAGAACTTTCTGATTTCAATGACATAAGTCACGAGACAGCAGCGGTTAAACTCAGCTAAGTTAACTGACATGCTTTATGATTTCCAATCGATTATAACTCCTCACTCTATCTTTTATAAAACGTTATGAGTAAGGTATGAAAGCTGTCACACTCACACGACAATGCCAGTTAACTTTTCCATACTCGACATGGCTGGCTAACGTTTACAATACTGCGCGGTTTATAAACACAGAGTGGCCTGATAAACACGCTGTGGCTGCAAAGTGTAACATTACCCCGTTTGACTGACAATTCAGTAACGTTACCTTAATGTCACAGTACTGAGATAGTTAACCGTACACCGTTAGCAGGCTGTGGTCGATCACTAACCTGACGTTATTCCAGAGTACATATTGGTCAAATCGTTACTAGCCTAAGAGACATGTCGCTAGCTGGTTGCTACAAACATATATCAAACCGTAATTGGTGCATTTTAAATAATACGTCTATCGTTATTCGCACTTCTTAACATTGTGTGACTTTGATTGCAGAGTCAACATAAAAGTAAATGTCAAAATTTAGCATGCGAGCGCCAGGCAGCCAAATGAACGTTAGTTACCTAGCTATACGCTAGCTAAGTCAACTATCACTTTATTTCTCTACACAAGCATAGCTTTGCTAGCTAGCAACAATTTAGCTCAAAGCTAAGCTAGAGCGAGCTAGTAACGTTAGCCAGTTTACTGTCGACAGTTGATTAGCTATCGACACTGCAAGGATAACACGTTTCGTGTTACCAAGTGATAACCTGGCATGCTAACGCTTAAGTTAATCGAGTAAAAGGAAATGGCATTAAATATATTTACCTGTGTTAATATTTAAGCCTTATTCCTATGCTTTGGATGTTTAGCACTTTCTTTCTATCCCCTCCCTAGGATACCATACAACGTCACAGACTTACAGCCATTCGTGATGAATTATGGGAAATTAAATATAATTCCTAATGCTAAATTAAAACATCAAACCTTATTCTTTCTAAAGATGCAACTTTTTGACTTTTTATGTTGCAGATATGATTAAATAAGCTGAATGTATGTAAAGATATTCTCTTGTACACACACGCACTATAAACAAATTAGTGTTAATTTATTTGCTTGTGATTGGCAACATGGACTCAGAATAAAATTTTATTTGAAAAAATCACCAGTGACAAACACCTTGTTTCCAATAGTTTTATATATAAAATCAATATGCTGTTGAAATCAGAAACACTAAAATACAAATTATTTTTTTTTAAATAAAATATACAGACATTAAAAATTGTTAGGTCTCTACAGACGCTCAACAATATACAATAAACTTTGTGCATAAACAGATCACAAACATTGCTTTGAAACAAACTAATATCAGATAAGAGCTGTCACTTTTCTCTTCATCTCACAGTAATTATACTATATATCTATACAAAGATCCATCTAAGAATATAAGAAATCATTACAGTTTATTTCAAATACTGGACTGTATATTTTTTAGTGTTCAACTTCAGCATGAAGAACAAGGCCTCCATCTAGGAGGAGCCTTGGGTCAGGAAGTTCTGAAAGAACTCCTGAGTCTTCCGCTTTTCTGCAAGATCCTGCTTCATGGGTGATTTCAGGAGCAAGGAGGCAAAAATGGTGGCTATGCAGAAAGAAAATAAATTATTCATATTGCATAGTATAACAGATTCCTTTTCTTAGTTGTAATGTTTATTATCTATCTTTATTAGCAGAGTAATTTTTTTTCATGTTTCAACGAATGTGACAGAAGATGAGAAAAAAATTCAATGTAAAAAATGAAGGATTTTAAATAATTATCATATTTACACGTTCTTACAATTCCCTTATAGTCCCTTCCCTTAGAGTATTGAAAAGAAAGTAAGTGCAAACAGTCCTCGAGTCATAAATATAACAGAATAATAAAACAGGATTTTCATTCATTCATTTTCACTTCCCACTGCTTTATTCGTATTTCTCTTCACTTAACACATGCTGACTAAAGCACAAAGCAAAACCTAATAATAACACATTCACAAATGAAAGAGACTGAAGTGCAACCTGCTTCCTTTTCTTACCCAAGATGTTGACATCTAATCGGTTGCTAGCAGAATTCTTCAACAGTTCGCGGAGAAAGGCAGCTAAATAGTTGAACACATTTTGATGGCACTGAGGTAGCATGGAAATAACCTAGAGACAAAAGAAATTAACATTATATCAAAAAAGCCAGAGGTTAACTTTTAGAATTTTAACACATCTTTGTAATAGATTAATGGTAATTAACAGCGATTAACAGTGGCCTGTCTCACTCACTTTCTCACACTGACTGGCATTTGAGCAGCTTTCAAGGCACTGTTGATAAAAGGAGAAGGGAACCACAGGCTCTGGGAGGGCATCTAGGAAGAGAAGCAAGGCCTCTGCTACTGAGTGGTTACTGCCCGCTGCAAGTCAATACAGAGTCAAGGACAATTGTTGAGCAGAATCTGCATGTTTTGAAATGTAGTAGGTGCAAAATGAGAATCATTGCATCCAAGGATTCATTCAAATTGTCCATCAGACAGACAGATTAGACAGAAATACATTTTTTTTGCATTGCCTCAGTATTTCAGAATATTGTATCTGAAATTAAACAATGACTATGAGGTTAAATTGCTGACTTTCAGCATTAATTGAACAGTGTAGCAAATGTACACATGTAGCCTTCAAGTTGAAAGTCAGCACTGTGACCTCAATCATTGTTTCATTTCAAACCCAGTGTACTAGGATACAATGTCAAAACAACAAAAAATATGTATGGAATTCACTGCATTACCTTTTGCAAATATTCTATAAAGATAAAAATACCCCCCAATGGTTATGATGGCAATAGTTTTGAAGGATACGGAGAGAATCTGGCATGCCAGTGTCAAGGCAATCCCTTATTTCTGCAAATTCACTCCGGAGCCCAGGTTGCTGAAATATGTCTTCCTGCAAAAAGAGGACAGTAAATATTAAATATTTGCACACAGCACATTTATTAAGCAAAGGAGCTAAATCACAAACGGTTCACTTGGGCTGAAGAAAATGCTCTTGTGGTTTGAGGCTTAGTGGAGTTGCTTTCACTTAATTAAAATTAAAAGCACAATCCTGTGTTTAAACTACCTGAATCGATGCTTTTAAAAATAAAGATTAATTCCCTTCACCAAATGAATGCAGAGGCTCTACAAAGCTACTTGGCTGGCAGACTAAATTACTGAGCCATACCAGTGTCTTTGTAGCTTCAAGAAAAATCTTTAAAACATTGATTATTTTTCTTAATTCCAGTGGCATGCAGCAACTTTCATTTCTTTGTCCTTAATAAGAAATACACCAAAAGCTTGGAAGGAGGTAAAGAGTTATACAATTCACTTTAAAAGGCAGAATAATTAGGATTTTCCTAAAAAAAACATGTATACATTGACTCATTCAAAAATAATCCCTCTCAATCATCACAATCAACATGACCCACTAGAAGTGTGTGGCGGTGGCTGTATCTGCAGAGACCCTGACCTCTGCCTGCATTTTCTTATTAGGTTGCTGTGTTCGGGACGTTTCTGGGCATCAACCTTTGGGCAGTGGTGTGTAGACCCCAGCGTGCAGTCTGTGAGGTTGGGATTTGTAACATAGGGAGCAGCTTTCATCGCTGTCTCCGTCCCTCTCGTCTTCAGCGCCGGCACAGCGCTAAAACCAAGTGTGGAGATAGGTCTGGCTATATGAGACTCTCACTCTCAATCTCACTCTGGGCTGGGGAGGAGGGGCCAACTTTGAATGTTGCGTTTACTGACAAATCGCAAAAATTTTACTTATTTTGCCTTTAATGATACGAACCTGCAAACAAGAAAAGTGCCCCAAAAACCTAAATAGTGTTCTTTGATTTTATTATAGCACAAAAATAAAAGCTTCATCAACACATTTTCTGACCTGTTTGATTGCATTGCGGAACAAGTGATCCACCATCATCCAGAGTTCTTTAGGAATGTCTAGAGGCTTTTCAGTCTTTGCTCCATTCTCATCTCTAGACTTCTCCGACTAATGTTGAGAACAAATAGAGCAAAGGGAAGCAGTTTAGTCAAAATGGACTCACTGTTAAACTCCAAATCTACAAAGCTATAAAAAAAACAAAAACAAAAAAAACACTACTATGCTGTGGCTTATGAGACACTCTGAATGGGGTATTTCAAGGACACTGTCCCCACTCTGCACATGGGAGCACTAACCAGTTCAAGGAGGGTTTCTTGCGGCATGTCCTGGATGGGCTCCCTAAGCTGACACAATGAATGGATGGAGGTGCCGTAGCAGCTGGGCAGGTAGTTTCCTGTCACAGAGATGAAGTAGTCCTTGCCGCGCTCAAGGTGGAGCACCAGGATGTCTTCGATCTGCTCCTTGCCTGAGTTAAGTTCAGGCGCTGTTGAGCGGTTTACAAAAACCTCAAGCTCAATGTCCACAGAACCACCTAGATGTTGAGAGAGTTGCACAGACAAAGTAAGGGGATGGCTGAACTGTCATAATTCAGGAACTGATGCCTGCTGCCCCGGTGGGTTGTTATGTTGTGCTATGGTTACTACAAGCACTTACTGAGTTAGTACTGTTTGAGGATTTGCAAAGCACCAAGACATCCCTGATCTACTTGCATCTTGTAAGAGAGAAAGCCTGCCACTGTAAGTCAAAATCAAAGACATCTGGCCTCATAGTTCATGGGGTACTTAACAATTTCTAAAACCTAAAAGGCAGGACAATGATTTTTTAATTAAAATGAAATCTGTGACTCCTGGATGAAACTCTGACTGTATGTGCTACTCACCCTGAGCGATAAAGCCTTTGGGGGGGTTGGCTGTGAGCCAGGGCTTACAGTATGTGGGCTCATTTGGCTTCTGGATAAACTCAAACTGACATGGGACCTGCCCGTCATTGATGAGGCTCAATGTCTCTGCCTGGTGCTGCATGAATTTCACGTCCTTAAAGTGGAACTGAAAGAAGAGGGAAGGATTCATGAGGGAAGATGGAAAAATTCTACTCTATTTCATGTAAATGTATCCGATATATATGTGTGCATTAGGCTCACAGCCTGAGATCAATACACAACTTCATTAGTGGTGGTTTACTTACTGAATTCATCAGAGGAACATCATTCATTGTACAATGTGTATCAGAGAGGTATTACAGCTCCCATTACACTGTACTAGAACTGAATATGATAGAAAACTTTACCTCTCGCTTGGCCAAGGTTACAGATGGAATACACTCATTCTCCATTTTGTCTATATTGCGTACAATCTCTTCAAAGGTCTTCTTATAGGCCTCAGCATTTACTCTCTTGATCTGTAGGAGACAATACAGCATAGACAACTGTGTTATATAACCCTTAAATAATACTGCAATACATATGTGATATGAGCCTGTTGACGTAAAGTGAGCAGATAGAATCTCAATACATTTTCATTGATTTATTATCTATTCTCCCCTCCGCTACTTTTCAAAAGTATGTGTGAGATTCAAAAGGAGGACCACTGCATCCTCTTTAAAACAACAAGAACTAAAAGAAAGGAATTCAAGATGAAAACAGTTAGAAGTCTGAATCATTTACCCCAGTGACAAGCAGGGAACTGACTGGTTTGTGGTCACTGGTCTTCAGAGCCATGTGACTCTGATAATGCAGTTGCTTGATGTTCTTCCCTCTCCACAGAATACGGTCACACCACGCAGGCACGCGACATTTTTCACTAAATGCAGAAGGAAGAACAGATGTTAATTCTCAAGTATGTTTATTACATCTTTTACTATACAAAATATCAAAATGCATAAGGCAAAAATTACATCTGTATTACAGTGTATTTGTACACTTTATTACAGTTAATGATATAATCTCCATAGGGAAATTCTCTTAGCAGAAGGTGAAAGAGCAGAACATACCACACAACACTACTCCTGTGATTTAGGGTCACATTAACTGTGAGGCATGTTTATTGATAATGTTAATAACAGCACAAAAACTGGGTGGCTAAAGTGATTTATTTAGGCTACCAGTGCAAATGAAAGTTTGTTGTAGTTTTAGCTACAAGCTAGCTGTTTTAACATTGCTGCAGAGCAGAGTCAGATTAATGGATGAACATGAGCCTTTTGCCTTACATTAAAATATCAGTTTTCCTCCCTGAACCTCATACTTCCATCATAATGCTACTGTGGCTTTAACGTAATAGAACATATAAATGGAGAGATGTTTATTTGTAGACTAGAAAGCTTCCATAAACATTAAACTATGGGGGAGACGGAATGAAGTGTCTTAACAGTGAAACATTTCTCAGATAAGTTGAATTGCTCTGTGTGTGGTGCAATAGCACCACAAGTAGTTACATTGTTGGACTACTTCACATTTTTTTCTGCAATTATCCTTACTTTAACTATGAACATAGTCGTAACATGAAAAATGATCTCCTTACTAAAAGATATTTCATTCTGCTATTTGTAGTCAGGCCTTCATATGATATTACCTTGTATCCCACTTGTCAGAACCAGTGTCATATTTGTAGGTCGGCTGGAAATTAATCTCTCCCTCCACAAAGCCAACAAACACAGCCTCCTCATCGATCTGCCTCTTGAGCTAAGGACCATATGCAGCTGGTAAGTATCACCACTCAGAAACACAAATGATGAGTGAAAACTTAAATAGCAGAAAGAAGCGACCATCACTGATATTACCTGATCATAATTGTGCAGCGTTTCAAAGTCCTTCTTGCTGATTAGCTCCTTCACATTGTCGACTTCAAGGTCACTGATCCTGTAGTTGAGGTCCCCAATCCATAAAATCACACTGTTGAAGGAAGCACAGAGAAACAGAGAAAGAAACATGGAGATAACTTAAATATGGATCAAATATTGTCACAGTTGGATATTTGACAAGAATTTGCAGTATCTTATTCAGTTCATGTCCGGATTTAAAGCAAAAAATACCAGATCAGAGGCAGTTTTATGATCAAAGTTTTTCTTAGTCTGAAACCACTTAATACATATCATGACACTGTAACTGTAATAATATTTAATTGGTTTCATACTCGTGCTTCATGATAGTAAGTGGAGGCTGGGTAGGGTCAAGCTGGCGAAACTGCAGACGACCGCAAATGTCCTTGTAGTCTTGATTACGTCTCTCATATTCTTCAATGTGAGCAGCTAGGTGAGAGTTGACCACGCAGATATCAGAGTTGTGGAAGCGAAAACGGAGTGCCACAGCACCCTTGTTTCCCTGCGAATCAATGTGTTATTGAAAGAGAGAGAGAGAGAAACAGAGAAATTGTGTCAGTATAATGTAAGCAACACAACTATAAAGGTCCTTCAAAAAACATTGTTTTAGATAGTATGCAGTTATACTGTATATGCTCCTTTTCTGACAGTAATCCGATATTATGCCAACAGTTTGATACTTGGCATGTTTCAGATAGTTCTTGGTGCAGATCAGAAACCAGTCTCTCATTACTGCAGGAAAGGATACCCCCACTGGTCACCAGCCAGCCATCTGCTCTACACTGCAGGGACTGCTTAGTAAGCACGGCTACATACGAGACATGAATAACCGATTCTGCAACAATGCATGAGGAGTGAAGTTGGAGCTGCTGGTTGTAGCGCTCCATGGATGAAGGAGCTCTAAAGTGAAGAACAGCCCAAAGGAGGAACAAAACGAGGCTTTGAATTTTCATTGGCACAGCAAAACCTTTGTGCAAAATATTGGCTTATTTATTGTTATTTGCCTGGATTTGTTTTGTCGATGAAACAATGCTGTCATTGTAGGAACCCAAATGTTTTGTTTTTTCTGCTTCATTCATTTGCTGCGATAATCTAATGTTCATGTGTAAAGGTAACATTGATTCTAACTTCCAGCTTGTGAGAAGTAATTTATGTATTTTAATATGTTGACAATGGAAGGTTTTTTATGTGAAGCCAAAGACAATGTCAGTGACGTTACCAAAAGTGGAATCAATAAAAATGCATCTAAAATTCGATTTAGATATTTTTGGCACCTGATGCCTGGAAGTCAGTTTGAAACTCTGCAAGGATGAAATACATTTTAATACATCTCTGACAAAGCAAGATAAAAGAGTGAGAAAGAAAAAAAAAAGGACTGACGTTATTTGTTATGAATACAGTAACTGGAGTGAAGAAAACATCACAGGAGGTAAGTAGTTTCATAATTTGGTTTTGGTGCGTTAGCAAAAAGAGGAAAAAGATGGAGATGAGTGACACCTTTTCCCTTATGTACCTGTCCTGTGGACATAAAATGGGCAGCTTGCTTGAAGAATGGGCTCTGATCAGGGCTGCTCTCGACAGCTCAGTGCTGAAAGTAATATCTTTATATTATATACACAACACCAGTAAACCTACATGAAGACCAGTGCATGAAAGAATAAGACCCGCAGAATCAGTACATACCATCCTTCCCATGATGCCAGTGCCCACAGTCTCAGCCTCCACATCAGAGATAAACTCTGCATGCTCCTTCTTCACATAGAAGATCAGCATGATGCCCACCAGACGCACCAACTTCACCTGTAGCAGAAAATGAGTAGATTAACAAATGTCATTTCATACAGGAAAGCAGATTTGCTGGATATTTGTATTTAATGGGCAGTCAGAGTTCTCATGCTCAAAAGTGCTTTAATGCAGTTTATGCTGCTTATATCAGCATCTTAACTGTTTTTCAATCGCAACTACTATAAACAATGACAATATTTACAGTTGAAGACATTTAGTCTCACCCCCTGTCTCATCTCAAAGAAAAAGTACATCCCAGAAAACAAAGCAGGGGAGGAAGCAAAATAGTTTGAAAAGCCTCTCTGTCAATCCTACATGAACCAACATTCAGATCTGAAGTGAAAACATTTATTTTTCAGCTTGCTGTGCTATACAGTGTCAGTTACAGATCAGCCAAGTGTGCTTTAGTCAGAGCATTGACAGTGGATGAAGAAATGACACGTTATTATACTGGCTGTGTGAGTTACAGACATCTTGTAAACCCTAAGATGACAAGAAGAAAACAACCCAGCCAAGAAAATAGAAAGCCAGCATGCTGAGAAAAGGGAAGTAGATGAACGCGAATAAGGGGAAGACATAGAGAAAGACCAAAAATATAAAGCCTGACTAAGCTCATCAACTAAAAAGGGATATCATAACTGTTCCTTAGGAATATCCTGTGTAATAATGGTATAATATTATGTAGACAATTACTATGGTCACAGGCAGAAACTTTACTTTAACACAATACACTTCAAACACAATGAAAATTGCTTGAAAATATTTTAACATACAACACTGGTCAAAACTGAATACAGTACCAGCCTCCATGCCAAAAAGAGGTACACAAGCTCTACACACAGAAAATAGTGGGCTGTGCAGTAACATTCGCATGTCCAGTCCAAATATTATTAGTGGTTAAGAACAATGTTAAAACAAGGTCAAGATTTAAAAAACAAAAACAAAAAACTTCCTTACTAAGGCATACTTGGCATCTGGATGCAAGGCCTCGGACACAGCCTTTGTCCACTCCAGCTCTTTGGGGGTGTCGTTGAAGAAGAAAGCCTCTTTGCTGAGGTCAAGCTCCTGAAAACTATCAGGAAGGACAAACTGTAAAATTTATTTGAGAGTTTGATTCACATGTTTGAGCTTTACCCAGTACTTTCATGGTATTCTCAAAACTTTTTCACTCAACACCAAAGTAGTTAACTGAAACGTAGGCAGGATTAGTGGAGTGCTGAATCTGTGGGTGGGCATGTTCTCCCACTTAAAACAGGATCAATGGTTGCATGCATCTTTTGGAGGTTTGAGCAGTATATGTCTGTCTGTGTAATGGGATTATGCAGAGAATTGCAAGGCTATTCTCCAGCAGGGTGAATGTGACTTACCCCACGCAGTACATGTCAGGAGGGTTGAGAGTGCAGCTCAGCCAAGGACGGAGGCTTTCTTTTGGTGTCTGTCCATTCACATTGTATGTGCCAAGAAAAAAGCTGAAACAGGATGGGGAGAGGTGAGAAGTGGGCACAAAGGAGAGGAATATAGTGCCACAGTTTGTTTGAACAAGTGCTAACTATTTTCTCTTTATCCTGCTGACTGTGAGGGTCTCTAGCATTTCCAATTCACATCAGGGGATATTATAAATAGTGAAACAATGACCTCAATCTATATTAAGATGATGCCTTGTTGCTTTACTGCAGTACTCACTAGCTCATGTGTAGAAATTCTATGTTATGTATGTTGAATGAGCACTATTGTTCTTTTTCAGCATAAATGCTCCTATTTATTAAAAAGGGGCCAGTATAGTCCATCAGAACTGCTTGTCGGATGGTCAAATAGCTTCGGAAACACCCTCCCCTTACACCTTTCTGACGTCAGGGGGGTTTCTATAATTTTCCAAAACAGTCCATCCAACGTTCACATCCACTTTACGCTGTGATTGGACAGCTGTGTGGAGGTGAGAAAGGAGTCACGGTTTGAACTTTTCTTTCTAGTTCTCTTTTTCCCCCCCATTCTTGACATAACTATTTCTGTCACTTTTCACACGTATAACCGAGTGCAACACTATGAATGACTTCCAGGAGAGACTGTATGAAAATGTGCTCCGTTATCCCTATATTGAAAATGATATTGCGTCTCTCAATGACAGCCGGCTTTTCACGCCGCCTTTGAATGTAGTCATTCGGAACAACTATAAACACTTTTGATTTCTGATGTGGTTGTACAGCACGTTGTAAGAACTAGTTCTGATCGAGTATACCCCGGCCTTTATACACAGTTACACAATAGGCGTATCTGTTACACACAGTCTTATCTGTTGAACACTGAGCAGCGCCACTGAAACTTAAGTGCCTTGCTGAAGGGCAAATCAATTGCAAGAAATGGTAAGAGGGCCAAGTCCTTGTCTTTTACATCCACACTGAAATTTATTCTGCAGGTGCAGATTGAAAATCAGCTTCCTTCCATTCAATAGCCCTCTTCCCTGACCTTCAGGCAGCTGCTGCCCTGCTCATGCTGCTGCACAGGAGCAGCACAGAGCTCTTTTTTGTGCTGACTGCCATCGCACTGTACAACACTTTCTGCCCTAATGGCCCCACCCTCAGCTAACTAGAAAGATGCTGAAGCTGTATTTTTACAAAAATCTTTTTTTTTCCTGAATCTGCACAACAGCATGGATATTCAGTACATTCTCAGTATGTACTGTAATATGAGATGAAAGCAGGCAATGCACATGTGTCCCAGCACAATGCAACCTTTTCTATCTGCTATATTTGATAAATCCAACTATTCAGGCTTATAAGCCAATCAGCACATTCAGGATCATGTAGGGACAGGAGCCTTCCCAGCATGCTTTGAGCAAAAGATAGAGAAACATCTTAGAGAGGTTGCAAGTCAGTCACATACCTAAAGAAAAACACATTCAGACTCACACCTACTGACAATTTAGATATTCCAATTAACCTGAGCGCCATGTCTGGTGTGTGTGGGAGGAAATCAGAGTACCCACCAGGGGAAACCTGTGGCAACATGCAAATTCCACAGAAAGGAATGGGAATTGGACTATAACACGGGACCTTTTTGGTGTCAGGAAACAGTGCCATCCACTGATCCAACGTGCTACCAATGCCACATATAGTGATTCTTGATATTACTATAGTTTTTAAATTTTACAATGAATAGCATTCATATTTTTGCATGTTTTAACACAATATATATTCATGTTGTGTCACAAATGCTGTTCTATATTTCATATTCAAGATTCCTTCTTCCATTCCCATTATATCTATATTCTTTGCTATATTCTTTATATGGGTGTAAGTATTAAGACACAGATCTACCAGCAGGAGGCACTGTGGTTAATAGCCAAACCACGATGCTGACTTCAGCAAATGCTTATTTTTCAACAATCTGATAGAAACAAAAAACCCTTAATAAAATGTCTAGGCCTCTATAGGGACAATAATTTCTACAATACATAAGAAATGAGATGAAGAGCTACAACCTGAGCTACAGTATGTTAATGCACTAGGTTGGTGCATTTCTTGACAGCATCAAGACAGTAGTGCTGAATTTAGCAAAGAGCTAAGTACAGAGAAATACAAACCCACAGATGTTGACTCATTCTTTTTACATAACACTTCTAGTATCCAAACTGCAAAAAAGTTACAGTGTGGGCTCACACTGTTCCTGCACAAACTATCTTGTAGAAACTATTTTAGATTCATAACTGGCCAGCAGAGTACAGCTCAACACAACTGTATAGTGTGAAAATATGCTGACTCGCCTCCTAAACTCAAAACTTAGGTTTTGTTTTTGTTTTGTTTTTTAAACAGTTTTCCACATAGAGTTGGGAAACAAATCTATACTATAATGCAGTACTAAGAGGCTCAAAAAGAGTTTGGGTATTGTAATATTGTGGTATAGGTTAAATGTTGCATTTTCTTGATTCTAAATGCTATACACCTTTAACTGTTTCAGGCTAAGCAAAATGAACAGCGAAAGACCATATCACACTCCTCTGGATTAGATTAGATAGTCCCACCCAAAGTCTCAACACATTATTGATAAAGTAAAAATGTTTGACTTTCTATGATGATAGTAGAACTGAAACGATTCTTTGAGTAACTTGATTACTAAAAATCATTGATGCAAATTATTTGCATCAAAGCTTCATTTAAATGGATGATGATTACTGTCGCACAACACGCTTACGCTGTGTGTGATCAGAGACGGTTCAGAGCGTCTTTGGTGTGATTTGACAGCGTAAATTACTAAAATGTGGAAGAGAGAAAATAGCGAGGGACGCAGAGAAACGACAGGCCAGAGAAAGCGACAGAAAGTGTCCACGAAAACTCTGTATAGTGTGTCTGCTGTAAAACTGAACTAGCCTACCACAATAGCACAACGTCTATGCTTCAGCATCTTAGCAGAAAGCATCCATTCTACGTATCCAGTCCACAGAGCAGACCCGAACACAAGGTATATGAAGGCGAGTAAAGAATGAAGGCTATGTTAATTATGGCTATATGTAATGGCTAGTTCAATCAATATGGTGGCTAGTTAGATAGGTTTTGCTCAAGAAAATAACCACAGAAAATTAAATGCTGTGGTCAATTTGGGAAAACCTGAGCTTCATTCATGTTATTTATTATCATGATAGTCACGGTTCCAGTCCACTCGTTTTTGCCTCCTACAAATGCCAAAAAGAAGACAGTAAAGGTTTACATCATGTCTGAGCTGTAGTTAGATTGAAACTTAGTTATAATTCTGAAACTATATAAAACTATATATACCTTTTTTCAAGTAAAATGTCTGTGTTTTTGCATTTCAGAAAGTTTTCTTTAAAACCCATAATGTAATATGGCACTTAAATGCACTAAATGGGTTTAGTTTTGACAGATAATATTATTGCATGCAATTTAAGCAATAAAAATGTAGATTTTTCTAAAAAGGAAACCAATTAGTTGTTCATTTTAAAAGACCTGTTTTATTTTTTTCTTTTGCCCATTTACTATTGCTAATTAATAAAGCAAAAGTATTTCTTATCCAATTACTCAATTAATTGCTGGACTAATCAGTAGAATACTCGATTACTAAAATAATCAATAGCTGCAGCCCATTTTTAAAACTGATTTAAAACTGACACAACAAGCAATTAAGATTAAAATACCTGAAGTCCTCCAGGTAAGTGTAAAGGTCCTCATTCTTCAGCAGCTCACACTTAATAAGGTTGTCGCGCAGGCCGAACTGCGGCATGGTCAGTATATGAGCTTTGTTAGACGGGGTGTGGCTGGAGGAGCGCACAAGGTCATCCCGGTCTTCTCGACTGGAGATGCCTTGACTGAACACCAGGAGAGAAGAAATAACAGTTAGGCGTGGGAGTGAGGGTAAATAGACCAAGATAGAAACTGGGTCATTTTGTCAGGCTGGTGTGATTTCAGAGGTAACTTCTTATCATAAACGTTGCGTTTGGTGGTTTAGATTTTTCTATTCAAGTACCTATGTACAGTTGCCAGTTCACATTCAGGATACTCAGGCCTAACTGCATCAAGCAATACCTCGCCTAAAAGCTAGAAATTAAATTATGGCACAACAGACATTTCACTCTGCTCCAGACAGCCTGATGCACAGTAGATCACCACAGTGACAACAGAGGAACCCAGGCTATGCAGTGAAGCTCGATTTCCATGTCGTCAATATGAAATGAGGCTAAGGGGAGAGAAAGAAATGTAATATGCCTAGACCCTGTAATCTTCCAGGAATATGCTGTGACTAAACTCCATCTTAGAGTGTAGGCATTCATTCCAAGAGTGGCAGCAGTGGCTTCCAGGTTAAACAACTGACCAAATTTGCATTTTGAACCTTATCAACTTTAAATTGTTGTAAAGTACCCTTCTGCCATTTAGTGACTCTTCTTTTTGTTTTTGTGTTTAACAGTTTGTTCCAAATTGACTGGTGAAATAAGTTATTGTTACTATATTTTAAATAAATTATTTAAATTTGACCATATGGCCTTAGTGTGGTACATTCCAAAAAAATAATATGGTGGTTATATCTTTTTAAAGAAGATCTTTACAAATCAAGACTTGATAGTCTAACAATGGCATAGCAGTCAGTGCTGAAAAAAAAAAGAAGTGCAAATAAAATTGAATCATGGATTTGGAGAATTGTGACTCCTAATGAAAAGGTACCCTGTGAAGTTTTTGACCTCTAGTAGCACTATGGTGCACAAGCACGCAGATGATGCAATACACATTCCTGCCAATAGTTTCACACTATTCCACTGATCTAGAGGTGGAGGTAATGCACCAACAAAAGGCAGGAAAGAAGAAGACAGCTAGCAAGTAAACATGGATATAAACAACACAGGGTTCAAAATAAAATAATAAAAATTGGCTTTGCTTGTTTTATGAGGAAGGAAATGCATTCAACATGTTTGTTAAGCCTCATTGTTACAAACAACACATTTTGGTGAGTAACACTGAATGTAAACAGAAACGTTGTTTACAAGAAAATTCCACTGGGCAACTTTCATCAACAGTACTTCCAATAGTAGTAGAATATTCCAAGACTCTTTCTACAACTATGTAAAAAGACATAGGGTAGAAAGAGTTTTGGTTTTGAGAGCTCCCACATCTGAATTAATAAAAAGGCCTTACCTCTCTGGGCTGGAATATACTCTGGACTTCAGTGTGCCACTGTTAGAACCTTTCTCCCTTTCAAAAGTTCCCTTTTTGTCTGATGATTTCTCTGTTCAGGAAGAGCAGGAGAGAAAAGGAAGATTAATAAAGTGTGTAACTGTGTTTTGCCGGCTGCTGGGGGACCTTCCCATTAACATTATCTTAAAATGTGCCCTAGGTATTGACAGCCTGGGACAACTCACTCTAATAAGAAAGAACCCAGCCCTGAGTAAACCCATATTTCAACCTTTTAATTACTGATATGGAGAATAAATTAAAGCTAATTATGACTAAGAATAAAAACAAACACGCACAGTAACACACAAGTCAATCATAAAAGTGCCAAGTCAGGGCTCACTTGTTGTGGTCAATGGACTTAGGCCATCTTTTGCAGTTGGTTACAGTTATTGCATCCTAAGTAGTTGGATTTAATGGGCGAGTGTCAAGTATGAGACAGCATGGCCCTGTCTCCTGCAGCTTGGCAGAGAACACAGCTGGCTCTTCTGAAAAGGAAAGCCAGGTTCTTTGAGCAGGAAATTAAACTCTACAAAGTTATAGCAGGCTACATTAATGCACCTGACCAACAGCACTGCATAATGACCGAAAAAATTAGATATATTGACCAAGATAACATAATAGACTTCAATATTTGTAATTTTTATTAACATGACCTCTACTTGGCAAACTGAAAGCAATCTGTGATGCATTTGTTTTCTGATCTGTCTGTGTGCAGCATTCAATGCAAGAACCCTATGGCTCAAACACATTGACATTAACTGACTGTACATGGATATCATCAGTACTGCTATTAATAACATTATACAATTTTCGTACACACAGAGGTAAGGAAATCAAACAGAGAGGTAATAAACCTGTGAAACAAAAGGGATTGGGGAATGTAAAAACAAATCATATTCAAACATTTAAACACACAATTAAAGTATAAAAAGTACATTAAAATACATCTAAACTAAACTGACAAAGCTTTGCCAATCCCAAACAGCAGAATGTCTGTTACAAAAGGTATGATTTTAGTCACTGCTTTGTCTAACGCAGCACTAAAGTCTGAGTCAGTTATAACAAAAAAGTTGCTTTTTTCATTTTTACCACAGTTGGTTATTTTCTGCTGCATCTTTGTTTTACAAAAGAAAATGTTCTCATCACTCCAACTTTACTAAGACAAAGTTGGAGTATGTGACCTGTGTACCAAACTCTGAGAAAAGGTCAACATGTCAGACGTGCTTGCGCTGTTTGTTTCATTTTGTATTTGGTAAAAAATTAAACAAGAACCAAAAAAAAAAAAAAAGGTTAGGCTAAGCAAGGTCAACTATAAGATACAATACATTTTAAAAGATTCCCAGAATGATCAACTGACACTTTAATTCAAAACCAGTGACACTGCATGAACAGGAAAAGGAAAAGAAGATGGCCCTTTGTTTGACTGAGAAAACCGCCAGCAAACTGTGAAATGCTTTTGAAGGCATGCAGGAAGCTACATTTGAGAAAGTGAAAATCTTCTTGTGCACACAGAAAAAACCCCATGTAACTGTTAAATTGACTCAAGAGTTTTCCAAGCTAACCTATGAAAAAAAGAGATCATGAGTATTAATAGCACTAACCCTTGGTGTGCAAGTACTCATGTTGATTGATAAACCATAATGCATTAAGAATGGCTGCATTACAATGTTATAGTTTGCATCAATAACCTTATAGTATAGTAACTTTACAGTGTTCATTCTAAACTGCTTTGAATACCAGGTGGATCAAAAGTGATATAAAAAAATAAGACTACACAAGAGACTCACAATTTTTCTCAGTGAACTACACTATCTGGAAAAAGTAAAACAATAATGAAACAGTGTAAAAATAATGTGAACTTGCAAAACAAGAATTAAAACAAATATTGAGGCTTGATTTAAATACTCAAATGGCAGTTATTGTTTGCGCCCTGCTGAAGACAGTTATGCCGCAATATGTTAGTCTTGCTGAAAAGTATGGCACATAGCTTTCTGGCATTGCTTTTTCCACCTTAAAGCTGCCTACTAAACTTTATACCGTTGTAATGTTCTTCATCACCCATTCACAGTTACCTAAACCAATACCAACCAAGTACTGGTTAGGTTTTATTTATTTTATATAAATCAAGTTTTACTTATTACACCTGTTGTTTACAATCAGCTCCTGAAAAAGGGCCTTACCAAATGAGGGTCCTGTGTGTGAGTAGCGCAGGTATTATATTGCATGGCATATTTTACATTCCTGCACATGCTTTATTATTCCTAACCAGCTAATGTGCTTAACTAAAATTTCAACCACAGTGGAGGTTGTAGCATGAACTGCAATTTCACACTCCTAGCCTCTTTATCTGCGGTTGATCATAGATGTCAAGTTATTCTAACAGGTCACAGAATTAAAACAGTCATAGCTTTTTAACTACAATGGCACAAAGTTCAACATTGCACAACTTCCCCTCATGATCTAAAACTAAAGGTAATAAACTGCAGAGGAACCACTTTAGTAATAATTTTTTATTCTCAACAGTAAATCTACACATGCAAATAAAATTTGTTTCTCTTAATAAAACACTTGGCATAATTTGGCGCTGAATGACAGAGGTGCTTTTCTCACAGCCAAAGGCAAAAGCAGACAGTGGGCACCTTTCTCTTTTGAGAGACGGTCGGAAGAAAGTTTTCAGACAACTGATTTAAAGCTAACAGGCTAAGCTAGCTAAGAGGGTGAGTCACAAATGAAAGTCTCTATCTGGAAACAGCCAGATAATAAAACAGCAAATTGCCTAAGAAGCGAGACAAATACTGTGTCTCACTGAGTGACACAATTCTGTGTTACTAAAACACGTTACTGCAACACCAACCACAACAGGTGTATCATTTTCTGTCACATAGCGACCACTAACATCATAAATATTAACGTTATTTAGCTAGGACTTACGTTAGCCGTCACTAGTCTCTCACCGTCTACGTGGGATAAGATTTACGGTAGCTTGATATTGAGGCAGATAATATTATTAATACTACTAGGATTTAAAACAACCATTATTCCGTCTGACGAATACTGGCCCTCTACCTAATCTGGCTAAAGTTAGCTTCTTTGAAATAAGAACTACTACTACTACTACTACTACTACTACTACTCGCTAGCATTAGCTAGGAAGCTAGCTGATTAGGGTAGACTGAATGCTACAAATTGATGCAATGGCGTTTCCTTTCACCACCTCAAAAATCAACAAATGAAGGACTATTTTTCATACCAGAGTCTCTCATCACCCTAGACATCTCCCTGAACCGCTCCCACGCATTCTTTGCAGACTGAAGAACAATGTCCAGTTTGTGTCAGACCTGCCCATGCTAATGTTGTAGTAGGAGGAGGAGGAGGAGGAGGAGGAGTTTACCTTCCCCTGCTGCCTGCTGCAGAGCCAGGAGAGGCCAGACAAACAGAAATCTACTATGTGGAAAATCACAGTATTACATAGGGAATTAACTTAATGCACTTCAAGAAAACGAGTAAATATTAAAACACTATGGTGAAAAATGTGATATGATTTGTATATGAACATAAGTTTTTTGTTTGTTCCCTTTTTTCCCCATTTACATACTTTTTACATTGTATGTTTTATAAATGACATGCAGATCATAAACAGCATGGCTCTAATCTAGCATGCAAAAACATAATGTTGCATGAAATCTAATTAATTACTTCATAGGTCAAAGGTACTTTACTTTTAAAACCCTCCATTGTTTGGCTCTGTTATATATTTTTGATTATTAACTCCTTTTTCTGCACCAAGACCCCAAATCATGCTTTTGCTGTTTAAGCTCCAACAGTGTGAAACAAACTCCCCCTCAGTATCAGATCTGCTAAGTTTGTGCCACCTTTTAAAAAGCTTTTATTTAGTTTTAATTAATTATGCTTGACCTTTCCCATGCCAAAAAAAAAGTTTATTGGACATGAAGACGCTGGCTGTGAACAAACCTGTTTTCCGGTGCTGCTTGAGTTTAGTGAGTGTTGTGCCGAGGGGTGCAAGGGCCTGTTTGACAACTCCCTGGGCTCTGGGGACTTTGTGGTACTTATTAATCCACTCGAACTTGGGTACCTGTGTGGGAGACTTGCAAACATCTGACGAAACACAAACAGAGAGAGCAAGAGAATTAGAATTAGTTAGGATGATCGCAATATTGAGTAAGGAATACAACAAGAGCCTGATCTGAATATTGCATTTTCTGCTGATTTGTTTTTATGCAAAAGTGGAGAAGCTAGAGCAAGATTCACAGTATAAACAAGAATGCTTATTTATCGACTCCGCTTGTGTTAAGGAAATAAAAGAGTGGTCATTTCAAAGCATATCTGAGCAACAGCTTTCTATTTCTTGCACTATGTGTTTTATTTATCTAACAAACTGTACTCCTAGTTTGTATGACCACCTTCATGCTTTGTGCTCTGCTGCTTTAAATGTGACTACAACTTAAAGCTGCTGCAGTGCATTGAGATCTCACTTTTATCTGCTTACCTTTACCATTTCTCACACTCTTCTCTTTAACAACAACAGGTTTCAGGTCATTTAATCTTTCCATCACTGGTATCTTTCACCAGGTTAAAAGCCTTTGTGGCTCATCTTAAGAGTACCACAAAAAAAGGAACACAAACAACATATCGGTCTTCGTCCGTGTTCACGTGGGGTTTCCACTGTGAAAAATAGTGAGCCAGAGGCAAAAGAGACACATCCCTAACAAAGCAGACTGTCTGTTAAACTTTCAATGGCCTGCTCCATTCAGATAAAAAGTTAAAAGTAGTTCAAGAGAAGTATTGAAGAGGAAGTTACATGTCCTTTTTAAACTGTTTCATCTTGTCCCTTTTGCAAACGCTTGCTGTGAAAGAGGCAAACTACATACCATCTAAGCTCCACCCCTCCTCTCTGTCTGAATACACCCCTCCCTTTTTTGTCAGCCATGTGTTATGTACACCCAGTGACTGACAGATGAAGTAACACCACCAGTTTGTAGTTCCAAAATTGGTGTAAGTTGTGAAACCACAGCCACCAAGAGTCTCACAAATACATTGATACAATAAATACATTTTCCAGTAAACTAATGTCAGAGGTTAAGAATAAAAGTATTTCATGGTTTGCCACATAATGTAACCTCAAGGCAACTGAAGGCTGGCTGAGCAGGTTTCCTCCAAACAGATGGTTAGAGCAGATTATTTGTGCTTCTTCACACATATGTGCCTCCTACTTTGTTCAGAAAAGAAAATATATGAACTACTAAACCCAAACAAATAATTAGTGGTCTACAAAAGTATCTAAAGAGGTGAGGGTCGATGCTTGTGCTATTGCGCTGTTTGAATGAATAGTACTTTCCACATGTTTCCCAATTCATTTTCAAAAAGCTTTTTTTTTTTTGGTTCTTAAAATGTCCATAAACTTTCTAGGATTTTTCAAAGGCTTTGAGAATCCTCTCAGCTGGATGTCATGTAAACTCTGAGGGCTGACCTACCACTCCACGCCCTGTTGACCTCACTTAAGAAGAGCCGCGAGTGGGACCCAAAAGGAAGTCTGAGCTCTAACTCCTCTTCCTGGTAGCTTAATCTCACTCTGGTATCACCACCTAGAATCAGACGAAGAGCGTAGAAAACATTTGATATTCAGTTTCATGTGGTGGATCATATTACTGTATGACTGCGCTACAGTGGAAATGAGGGCAACTTACCCACAACCGCAAGTTCCTCTGGTGAGCAAACTAAAAAGAGTGCAGCATGAGAAATGTTTAATGGCGCTTACTGTCATGCCATTATTCCACTAGAAACAATAGTCATCTTGAGGAACACAATATTATCTGGCGCTCTACTTTTTAATTGTCAGTCTGTTTGCAATGAGGTATTTCATATGAAAGCAGCTCACCCTCCACAACAGCAAAGTCAAGGGAGATGGGTATGATGTCCTCCAGTGACACGTCATCAGCAGTAATGGCCATCCTTCGATGGGTATAAATAAAGATTCTACGAAACATTACAAGACAGACATCTTAATTTTTAACTATATAGTTAGCAGTCTGAGTCAACAGTATTTTTACATCAGAAGGCACATGGAGGTGTGGACACAATAAAAACAAGAAGTAGTAAAATATAATGCAAGCCATTACAATAGCCTAGCAGCTTTGCAGTAAATACTATCATTTTCACATAATATATAATTTTGGTTACTGTGTCAGACAGGTTGATGCAACTCTGTGGTCATTTTTGAGGCCAATTTGTGGTGTTGCCCTGGATTGCATAATGCTGTCACCCTCTATCCTTACAAAATAATAATAATAATAATACAATAATACACAGAAGCCATATTGTAGCTCATTTGTACAATCTATTATAACTCACGCATGTTCTTTTGTAGACTCCACCAATCCCAGAAGTCTGCTCTCTGTAATGTTATCAAAGAGGACATCACATTGGACAGCATGTTCACAGTTTAGTTAAGGATATAGTGGAAATATGTTCATGTGCTCCTTCAGTGGCACCTTTAGTATTTCACCAGGAAATATGACCTTCCTCTCATTTCAACACATTTTTTGGGTACAATGGGAAATATTGAATGTTTTTTTGTTTTTGTTTCCTATAACAAGTCCTTGAGTATCTCCATTCTATACTAATTCCACTACATTTCACAGGGAAACATTGTACTTTTTACTCCACTACATTTATCTGACATCTGTAGTTATTTTCCAAATTAATTATTTACATATTAACTGTATCAGTTTAGAAAATATGATAATTTTTTATAGATTAAACTAACTGACAGGTGCAATTCTGGTGCATAAAAAGTATTTTTTAGGCAGTTACTACAACTGAACTCAAGGCATGTGGGGTACAGGGCAATATTTAGTTTTTTGGAAAAGACAGGTCTTAGAAGAAGAATATAGGATAGGAATAAGACCAGTCTGAGCCACACTCCATTTCAGAAGGTGGCGGTAATGCACCAAAAGTTGTTTGCCAACCGCCACAAAACATTAGAAGAAGAAGAAGAAGAAGAAGAAGAAGAAGAAGAAGAAGAAGAAGAAGAAACAAAGTTGCCATCTTGTGGATGAAAGGTCTTACTACAAACGTTGGATCATATCCATGGGAACTGGGAAGTCACACCCGATTAAAACTACACTAGTGCTGAAAACTACGCTCACTGGAAATGCATTGCCTGATTGAAATCACAGCCTGAAGTGATTCAGTGATTAATTTATTCAGAGACATGTCAACCATGTGGCAGATCCTTAATCTTACAGGCCTCTCTCCGGGCTCTGGTATTCTTCAACGGAGTCGTGTTAGTTCAATTTAGTTTGAAGCAGGTAATCCTTCATTTGAAGTACTGATAATCCATAAACCAGCACATGAACGTCGCAAAGGATACTATGATGCAGTTTTCTTCCCTTTCCAAAGTTTCTTGAATTGCGACGGATTGATCCATAGTGAAGGCAGTTAGTTAGCCTACTTGTGTGACAACTTCTGCCTCAGGCTTCCCACACGAAAATACCCGGAGGTGTTTCTAGCAGCGCAGTTGTTTCGCTCTCAAGTGAAAGTCAAGTGTAGGCTACAGCGGGTGGAGAGACGCTTCAGGAGCCCCGTGTAATCCGACATTATTCCTTTTCGATCCAGATGTTTTCTTCTTCCTCGCGCTGCTGGCCCGACCCAGTCTGCCACGCACTGATTCATAATAGCTGTGTGCGCCCGCAGTGACGTCACACATCTGGGCTGTCAGTTTGGTTCGGATTAGGCCTCGGGCGAATGATCCAAAGAGGATTATGTGCTACAATAGAGCCGTATCGCCACTTCTACAAAGTTACATCGAAGCTTTCGAGGATGTTTGATGAGCCACCGGGTCAATGGGTTTAAGTGGTCTTTTCTGTAATACATTTATTCGTCTTAAAATAATAAGGTATTGTTGCATGCCTGGGTCCATGTTGTTGTTCAGTGGTGAACTCGATCAAAAATCGAGGAAATTACATCACATTGAGATATTAGCCTAAACCTCCTTTGACTTAGTTGTTGCATCAACCTGAAGAACAAGGATCTCAACTCCGAATCACCATTGGCCTATGCACAGTATGCCTACAGCCTGATGATACTGATTTTTTTAGGCCAAGTCTGAGAGAGTTTAAAAATTCTGATAATGATATATCGGCACATGTTTTTTTGTGAAACATTGGATTATTTTACCTCTGAATTTAGAGGGGGAAATATCTCTTTGGTGGTACTGCTTACTCATAGCCATCTAAAATGTGGGGCCCCAACTAGATACTGCTTTTTTATAAGGACTCACAAGCCAAAAAATGTTGGGAACCACTGGGCTGCTGTAGAAACATGGCGGTGCAACATGGCAGCCTCCGTGGAAGGGGACCCACTCCCTCTGTAGATAAAGGGTTTATTCTAAGGTAATGAAAACTAAACAATTCTTATTTTCAGGTGATTATACACTAATGAAAACATATTTATGAATATTATATTCCATTTTTGCCTATAAATCCTCCTAAATGTTACACACTAGACCTTTAAGTTAGTTTAAGGTTGAAGGAAAGTGGGCTACACCAGATTCATCAGATATGTAGTTATTAGATTTATTTAATTTTTAGGCAAAATCATTATATTTTATGCAGTACACAAAACTAGAATAAATTGTAATGATTCTGATTTCATTTAACATTTACATGACACCATTATACCTTAAAATATATACTTTGTAAACCACACAGAATAGACATCCAACTCACGGTTCACAAAAATATTAGACAATAAGTAGACAAAAGTACTAAATTGCACATTTTATTATGATTACATCTACAGAAAACCTTTACAACACCCTGTAACAGCTCAAACATTTGTTTCATAAAGTGCATATAGAGTCATAGCTGCGTCACTCTCACAATGGCTTGAAGAGGTGAAAATCTAGGGAGAGGTTTTGGTAATAAAACATTTACAACCACATTAACAGAGATGTTGAGTTTAGGCTCACTTACCCATTCAAGTGGGAATGCACAAACAAAACAGTTTTTGGCTTTCTTTAGGAAGACACTATCTGAATTCAATTACAGTTGTGGGCAAGGTCATGGCTAAAACAAATTACAAGTTGTGTAGCAATTTAAAATGAGTTATGAAAACTTCACTGAGAACAAACTTCATTTTAATATATCATATTATTGAATGTAAAGGTGATTTGCACCCTAAATGTGAAGTCATGTGAAGACTGAGTTGCTTATGGCATGTTTTGATATAGTTTTTCATTTAGAAATACTGTTCAAAGCCATTTTTCATTGGTCTTGAACCAGAGATAAAACGTGATTGGGAAGTTTTAATAAAACAAGAAAGAAAATCAACATTGTAACTGAGGCTTTACACAATTCCATACATATATACAGTACAATCACGTTTGAATATCAGTGAGATAAATGAGTGTATATGAAGTAGTGTTAACCTCTGCACTGCTAAGCTTTTTTTGTCTAGAGGGACTGGGCGTTACACAAAGTTTTGGTTACCTAATGACCCGCACAGCAGCTGAGCAAGATTGTACTCAGTCACTTACAGCAGCAAAGTGATGGCAAGCAGGCAAAGTAAAGAAGCAATCAATTCTGTGTTAAGATGAGGACCTCTTGTGGCGAAAGAGGGGACATTCAGGGTGCCATTCAACCATAGGCAGGAGGTCATAGTGGCGTTGCAGCACTCCAAATGACATGGAGGTTGTGTAGAGGCCTTGCATGGGGTTTTGGTAGAACAGTTGGTGGTGCAACCTGCTGTCCATTGCAAGTTGGTATTCACAGTTTCTTTTGTCAGCTGCAAAGGCAGTAGTGGGTGAGAAAGAACAGTGTGAGACCTACAAGTGGTTGAAAGTCTAAATATGAGACTGAGATATTTAAATGTTGTCTAAAATCCTCTGGAGTCTGTCTGCTCATTGGTGAATACACAGAGCATGTTTTATTAATAGTAACTATTAATATATCGTGTAGAGACAAGACATTTTTAAAACTGTGAATTATTAATATTTTCAGTAATTTACAGGCATACATAGACGTTTAGTGAAAAAAGCACAAAAACAAGTTGGGATACAACCACTTTACATGTAAATGTAGTTTTTTTCTTTAATTGTTCTGCTGAATTTTTTTTCAGATCTATCATAATAGTTTGAATCATTATCACTAAAGATGTACACATTTTTATTGGGTGCCTGCATCATTTTTCTTGTATTTTGGGTTCCTGGCAGCTTTAAACTTTGTCACATTGACAAATTGACAAGTCAGACTTAGAGTTTGTACTGAAAAAAAGGATACCATCCATGTGGGGTAAGGACAGTTTAAAAGGTGCTAAACAAAGATAAAATGAACCTGGACTCCAGAAGGTTAAACATTTTAATCAATCTTATATTTAGAATTTGATATTTGATGTTGCTAGAGCTGTATTATATCATTGTTAAAGGTGTTGGTGACATTTGTGTTAAGTTGTGGAATTTAGAGCATCTTGCTATTAAGTTTGGCAGTTCTCACCTGACAGTGTGGCTGTGAGGAGGAGCATGTTTGAAGCGCTGATTTTCTAAAATCTGTGTAGCAATCTGTACCAGTACATACACCACTGTGGCATTTGTTTCCCTGAAAAAAACAACAGAACAAAGGATGATACTAATTCTCACACCAGAACTGCTATACTGTTTAGCCAACTGTTATATTGTTCTATAGTTCATTAAAATATTAACTAATTGGCAGACAGTTATTATAACAACTGGGAATTGGTTCAAAGTCAACATTGTATATAAATCATTTTTTAAAGAGACATTGACAGTTGTTAGCAGTTAGTCACAAAGACTGTCTGAGGCAAGGTGACCAAGAGGAGACATAAAAAATTGAATTTAGTAATACATACAACTCTCTAGCCTTCTGCTCATAAATATGCATCCAGTCACATGCCAGCACACACTCACACATGCAGCCTTTTGTCCTTACCTTGTTTGCTGTTGTTTGCGGACTGATGGCAGTCGTTTTAGGAACTGGCGTGGTTGTTGTTGTGGTTGCAATTACTAAAATCATGTAAGGAAAAGAGCAAAATATTAAAGAAATTTCAAACTTCTGACTAAAAGTGCATGCCTGTAAACATGCAGTCATGACATATAAAATAAAATTTCATAATTTCAAAGGACAGTGTGAAGATGAAAAAATAAATAAAACGATTCTGAGAGTCATGAAATGGGGAGGTTAAAGATGTGAAAGATGAGTCTGTTTACCTGTGGTTGTTATCATCATGGATGCAAAACTGCTATTGAGGCATCCAGTAGAATTGCAGCAGTCCACAGAGCAGTTGGTCTGAGAGGCTTTGAAGCAGCTATCAGCACAAGAGGCACTGCAGCTCACAATGTAGCACATGTCCATCTGTCTTAACAGCTGATACATTGCAGAATGATATATTAGAAGACACGTTTTAATGGACTTTGCCTTTTTTTCTTTCTGTAAATATCATTGACCATTATTAAGATATAACACTATACTGGACAATTACATTATGTATGCAGTAAAAGTGTAAAGTATAAAAAAGGATTATTACCCTTTACTTTTAGTAGTTACTTATAGATACCACTACATCTTTTGAATGCTCAGTTGCTTCTATGGATTACTAATACAGTACAACATTGGCTGTATATTTTTCTGTATGTACATGTCAGTAAATACATTGTCGGTCGGTTGGTTGGTTGTAATGCATTTTAGGACATTTTATGGGCAATACTTCAAATAGTTTTGTTAGATGGTTCAAGAGGTTTTGTCAGTGTCATTTGACCCCCTACCTGACAATAGGCACCAGCAGCACATGAAGTGGCATTCTGACTGGTGTACATTGTGTAGCAGTCTGAGTAGTTACACATGAATGAGGGACAGTATATCTGGGTTTGAGAGAGATGAAAGGCACATGATGAAGATGAGAAGCTAAAGGGACAAAGAAGAAAGAATGATACGGGAATCACGCAAATACAGTAATACACTTCTCTCTAATAAGGTGGACTTGCCATGCTCATTGAAGTAAGATTTGACATAGTAGTTCCATTCACTCCAGACATGTTACCTGCAACAAAAAGATGGATGTCATGATTAAGGATATGGAAAGACAAAGTCTGGAAAGTTAACTGAAACATATTATTTGGTGAAACAAAACATACCAGTGGAGTTGATCGTTGAAGTTGAGGAACCAGAAGTCATGGAGGAAGATGAACTGGTCGAACCTGAGACCATCATGGTGGTACTGGATTGGGTCATGGCAACTGAACCAACTGTAGAAGAGGCAGAAGTGGTTCTTGAATTAGTAGTGGAGGTGGTTGTGGGGGACTGGGTGGTGGGGGTTGCTGGGCCTCTGGAGGTGGTAGTGGTTGTGGGGGACTGGATGGTGGGGGTTGCTGGGCCTCCGGAGGTGGAAGTGGTTGTGGGGGACTGGGTGGTGGTGGTGATTGCTGTACCTCCAGAGGTGGTAGTGGTTGTGGGGGATTGGGTGGTGGGGGTTGCTGGGCCTCCAGAGGTGGTAGTGGTTGTGGGGGTGGGGAGTGTTGTGCCTCCAGAGGTGGAAGTGGTTGTGGGGGACTGGGTGGTGGGGAGTGTTGTGCTTCCAGAGGTGGAAGTGGTTGTGGGGGACTGGGTGGTGGGTATCGCTGTGTCTCCGGAGGTGGTAGTGATTGTGGGGGTGGGGAGTGTTGTGCCTCCAGAGGTGGTAGTAGTTGTGGGGACTGGGTGGAGGTGGTGATTGCTGGGCCTCCAGAGGTGGCAGTGGTTGTGGGGGGCTGGGTGGTGGAGATTGCTGTGGAGAGTGCTGTGCCTCCGGAGGTGGTAGTGGTTGTGGAGGACTGAGTGGTGGATATCGCTGTCCCTCCGGAGGTGGTAGTGGTTGTGGGGGACTGGGTGGTGGTGGTGATTGCTGTGCCTCCAGAGGCGGTAGTGGTTGTGGGGGTGGGGAGTGCTGTGCCTCCGGAGGTGGTAGTGGTTGTGGAGGACTGGGTGGTGGGTATCGCTGTCCCTCCGGAGGTGGTAGTGGTTGTGGGGGACTGGGTGGTGGTGGTGATTGCTGGGCCTCCAGAGGTGGAAGTGGTTGAGGGGGACTGGGTGGTGGGGATTGCTGTGCCTCCGGAGGTGGTAGTGGTTGAGGGGGACTGGGTGGTGGGGATTGCTGTGCCTCCGGAGGTGGTAGTGGTTGTGGGGGACTGGGTGGTGGTGGTGATTGCTGGGCCTCCAGAGGTGGTAGTGGTTGTGGGGGACTGGGTGGTGGGGGTTGCTGGGCCTCCGGAGGTGGAAGTGGTTGTGGGGGATGTTGTACCTCCAGAGGTGGCAGACTGGGTGGTTGCTGTGCTGGCAGTGGTTGTCATAGGACTGGGCTGGATGGTAGTTGAGGTTGCTGTGCTTCCTGTGGCTATGGCGGTGGTAGAGCTGGGGGGCTGTGTAGTGGTGCTGGTTGTTGTGCTTTCAGAGGTGGTGGTGCTAGTGGTTGTTGTGGCTTCAGTGGTGATGGTGGATGCGGCTGCGGATGCAACAGTGGAGACACCAGAACTTTGGCCTGACACCAATACAGATGGCAGAAGTATTCCTAATAGGAGGAGGCGCAGGATACCAGTGCAGCCTGACATTTTGGGAAACATAATAGGAAAATATGTATTTAGTGTATGGAAACCAGAACATGTGAAATTAATTGCAGTTATTTAGCCTAGCTAGTCACTGTTCATAATATCAGGGAAACTCAATTTGTATTGCATTGGTTCCCCTAAAAAATATATACTGGAATAATTTCTTAAAATGGCTGTACGGTAATAAGTGTTACTTTGAGGTAATATTAAATTGCCAATGTGTCGCTTTTGAGTGAACTGGAAGGCTAATATTAGAAATTTAAAAAAAATGTAATCATAGAAGGACTGCCATCAAATTTCGCACAGAAATGCATGGTCACCAGAGGAGAGGATGCTGAATGGATTGCCATGAGACCTGATACAGATGTTCATGGTACCCAGAGGATGAATCCTAATTACTTGGGTGATCATCTGTCAAGGTTTTCACTTATCCAATGAAATATCTCAACATTACAAACATCTACATCACAAAATTTTCCAATGTGTTGCTCTTGAGTGAACTGGGCTCTAGGGATGGCAATGTATGTCAGTCTATCCATCACTTTGGTCCAGACTTAAAAATCTCAACAACTATTGGATGAATTGCCACAAAATTTTGTCTTAGGTTTGGTGATCCCCTAACTTTGCCTCTAGCACTCAGGATTTCTGCTTCCAAAGTGTATGGAGATGGGAAAAAAGTCTGACAAAGAACAACTTCATTGTTTCATTTCATCAGGGTCTCCTTCTATCCCCACAATGAGGTTGACCAATTGTGGTTTTAACTCTAATAACTTTGGTGATCCCTTAACTTTTCCTCTAGTGCCATCCTCAAGTCAAAATTTTTATTTGTCCAATACTTTGCTTTATGGCCAAATACCTGCAAAACTAATGATATTCCGATCAGCCTAAGAGTGCTTATTAGCAAATGTTAGCATGCTAACATACTAAACTAATACAACGAACATGGTAAATATTATACCTGCTAAACATCAGCATGTTAGCCTGTTGACATTAGTATAAGAGACTACAGTGTGACTGTAGACTCTTAGTCTTGTTCCCCACAGTGTACCATATGAAGAAAAATAAAAGAAATTAAATTCAAGCATCAGAGTCATGGCATCCACTCAAAAGTAAAATAAAGTGCATGTTTGCTAGTGACACATAAACATGAATGTAAATAAAGAGAGCAAAAAAGAAATATATCAAGCAGACAGAGTGTAAACATACGTACGCATGCATGCTTGTATGTATGTGTGTGTGGCCACACGTGCTGCACTGGTGCACAGTAACTGCGCCAACATGTGTGTGTCATCTGTTCATGAGAGAACTACAGTATGACACCTTTGCTTTTGGGACAGTGACAGCGGAGTCCCAGAGTTTCAATGGTTCTACCTGCATTTATTTCTTGGCAAACACACGTTTTTCTTTATCTGAATTTAGGATAGAGGGTGTTATATGCTGTACAGATTATTTAGCCATTTGTGATTTGTGATTTTGGGCTGTAGAAATAAAATTGACTTGACCACTGACAGTGATTTTAAATAAACAAACACACTCATACCTGTGTCTTTTATAAAAGTGGTGGAGGCCATTATCACATTGGCAGAAAGGGAGAGAGCTCTTTGTCCAGCCTGTAATGAAGTCATATCTTTCAAAATCCTGGTATAGGGAAGGGTAAAACATATAATTAACATGAATGAAACAGCCAGACGTTCTGATATTGATGTCCACAAAGTTTTACACAGACATAATGACAAATCTCTGCTTGCCGAATAAACTGAGCAGTAACAAACTTGATTTGTGTGTTGACAAAAGATTTTTATGAAAGATGGTAATGTGGGCACAATTCAAACTGTTTACCCACGCTAATAGGTCTATGAATTACAGCCGTGCTTGTCCATTGTAACCCACCTGGGCAGTTCTTTTGATCTGTGAGAGCTAGGCTCATCTGTGGTCTTCTCTTTTTACAATCCTCTGATTGTCCTGGTGAAACTGATCCCATGATTGTTTGTTTAAGTAACAATACAAGAATTTGATAAATGTGATTTAAAGCTACACTTCAACTTTTTTCACATTTTTACACACAATTTCTCACATTTTTCGCACCAAGAACAAAAGCTTTGGTCAGAACATTTTAAGTTTAAGCATGATAAGAAATTTTCAGAAATGGTAACCCCCTCATGAGGTCATTCTTGCTAATATTGGTTATGTGTAGTGACACACAATTATATCATAATTGTCTCTGTTTACAGTGGTTTATCATTGAATGCAATTAAAATGTGTTTGTTCCTCGATCAGTCCCCTTGGGAGAATTGCTAAGCGGCACAACTTGTTTTTTCCCTTCACCCTTGGATCCCAGCACTGCCTCCTGTGAGCTCTACACCCTGGAAACTGAGTGACAACAGTGGCCATTTTAGCTTTGAGTTCAAAATTCAGAGTTTAACTGGAAAAAGTGAAGATTAGATTTGATAGAGGATATTCACTCCAGAGGAATTTGATGTATAGTGAATCAAGAGATGTGTTCGGGTGCTAAATCATCATGATGTAAATCACACCTTCCTGTTGACCTTGTTACAAAAACTATAAGCATTTTCACCATGTTGTACTAGCTAAATGATAACAAAAGGAACCCTCAACAGTATTACCTGCTGTGAACATTCAGCCATTTCAGAAAAGGCATAATCTTCACATGAGACTATCTTCTATGAATGTAATGTGAATAAATGGTGTCTCTGTGTTGAGGAGATGCTACAAACTGTTGACAATGTTTTGTGAATAATTTTGTAATCATTTATTATCTTGCATGCATTAATTCTTTCTTTTTTATTAACCTGCATATAGAAAAAAATAAGATAAATGATATTTGAAAAAAATAGAAGACATTCTTGGATTGATTCTTAAATTGACTGATATATATTTTGATCAGACAAATTCATGCATATTTATCAAAATAATTGATAGTGATTGACTTAATCATAACATATTAATAATGCATACATAAAACATAATGTTTGTAACAGAAACATCAAAACATAAGAGATACCACAACTTTCCCCTGCTGTATCATTCACTGGCTACGATAGTACCACTGTTGTTGATCTGCATCACCCTGTGATTCCCTGTGCACAAATATCAAAGCTCTGTTTAGCTGAATTAAAATCACGGTCACAAAATTCATCATTTAAAATCAGTAATATTTCTATTAAAGTCCACTCACCTGCGGTGCACTTTGTAGGTTTTTTTTGTCAGCTGTGGTTGAAGTGAATGAGCTCTCTCTCTCCAGCGTTCCCTTTCTCTTTTGCTCTCTGTCACCTCCCCCCCTTCACTTCCTGCTGACAGCACTGTAGTTGCAACGTAATAAGTGGAAACTCTCACCTGAGCAGCTATACTAGTGGGAAAGGAGGAGACTAAAGGCCTGTTGTTGCTGGGTGGGTATAAAGATGTTGTAATGATTCTAGGAAAAAGCTAATTTGGGTATTTTCACAACAGGCAGGTTAAATTACAGCATTATATGTCAAAACTGAAAGCACTTGTTTCATAATTTCAGAATTATGACTGGTTATGAGTTTTGATGTAGACCTGAATCTGGTCAACCCAAGAGAGATCAAACGGTTCATTTAAACACTTTAATTCAGTCAATCACATTTAGTGATTTTGCTCTATATTAACAGGTGAAGAAATACTTTTAATTACCTTTTCTATCAAAATATCGTGTAATGCCACTTTACTGTGTGTCAACTTGACATAAAATAAGCTATTACATTACAACATATACAGGGGAGATTTCAGTGCCCTGTGGGGTGATTGTATAGGGAACCTCCTGGTTTCTGTTCCACACAATTTGAAATCAGACCCCCTCTCTCTTCTAGCCATGAAGCCCCCACAGACTACAATTACCTCTTTGTGGCCAAAAGAACGTAGAATTCTTGGGCACAACACAAAAGGCACTTGTACAATTCAGGTGACAGAAGTCCTTCCTTTTTTTCACCACAGCTCACTGAAACACATGAAATTCTGTCTGCTATGGTAAGGCTTATTCAAGATGTGGTTGCTAAAGATACACAGGAGTTTGAGAGTTATTTCTAAAATTCTATAAGTGGTAAAAATCAATTCTGGCTTTGTGTTATATTTGTAATGTCATATTATTCTAATTTATGGATTTTTATAATGGCAGAATATGAGCTGTTTACATATTAGGATACACTATGATACATAATAATGAAGTAAAGACTGTAACCAAAATACTGGGTCTCTGTATTATCTGGGCATCATTGCTGTTACTAGTGGGATGAAATGTATAGCAGGTGTAAAAAAATGCCTGCTATGATATTTCACTTAAGGATAGATTCACTTTTTTTCCAGTGTGTCTTAAAACAGCACCGACATGTCCATTTGTACATTGAAAGAGTTATCAGTAGCTGTAAATGTTCCTCTTGTCCATACTGGCCACGCAGTTAATATATTTTCAGCAGAAGAGATGGGGGACAAAATCCACAGTCCTGGTTCTGTGCAAAACTGGACTCTGAAGTTCAGCTGAAGCTTATATGATACTTCAGCAGTCTGAGTTAGACAAAACAACTGGGTATCTTCCAAGGTTACAGCCTTTTTAGTACAAAAGTCCCTCTTTGTGTCTCCTGGACAGTGTTTCCTAGCTGAGTGGAGCAGTGGAGGGGATATAACAGCAACACAAAGAGGAAATTTCACAAAAAAACGACTAACTATTGAAAATAACCACTTAACTCATTCTGCTGAAGCCTCATATGAGCTTCGGCTGAACTTTGGAAGAGGAAAGAGGACTGTGGATTTTGTCCCCCATCACTTACATTAGAATCGTTTTAGGAAGGGATCTTTTCACGGCCAGTATGGACAGGAGGAACAATTACCAATAACTCTTTCCTTTTTTGTCATTTTTAATTTATTTAATTTTTTAATTTTATCAAAGAAAGAGATGATGTCTTAATATGACGTCCTCTATTATCAATCCAAGATACATTATCTTACTGGAATTTCATAACCTAAAAGTCTCCAAGGGTTAAAGACATGTTCTTGCAACATATGGTAACCTTTTCACATGACCAGAATAGGTGGAAATGTTGCTGCCACTGCTGTTGGGTATGAAGTTGTTTATTTTACCAGTAACTCTTTCAATGTACATAAAGACATATCAGTATTGTGTGAAGACAGACTTGAAAAATGTGAACCCATCCTTTAAATATAAGGTTGCAAGCAAAATTCATTTAGAATTCCTAGCTATACATGTGCGACTTATAGATAGTCTTTAGTGTCCCAGGGAGAGATTTGTTTTCACAGTCTGCACATGTAGGTGTCTTACATGGAAATCACACAGATGCACACCCAAACATACTGTATATCCTCACATTTACATGCATACAGTTGTTTATTTACAGTGATCAACATGGTACTTAAATAAGGGCTGCCATGGCAGATATATACGACAAAACTCCTGCCAAATTGGGCCCTCTTCCCCAGATGTCAAAGAACTACTGTACGACACACTCTGATAGGAAACTACCCAGCACCTTTGTGCATGCCAAAATAACAAAACATTTTGTTACAGTATCTCCATGTAAATATCCTCATCATTTACATTCCAAAATATCCTTTACACAGACACCATTGTCTGCTAGCCAACATGTTGAACATAACTCATAGTCAAATGAGTGACGTACAGTA
Source organism: Siniperca chuatsi (assembly GCF_020085105.1). Classification (NCBI taxonomy): domain Eukaryota; kingdom Metazoa; phylum Chordata; class Actinopteri; order Centrarchiformes; family Sinipercidae; genus Siniperca; species Siniperca chuatsi. The sequence continues at coordinate 9,618,146 of NC_058050.1, read as the reverse complement.
GCTTTGATAACAGTGACACATTTTGTTATTTCTTTGGGTTTATCCTCCAGCACACTGGAATAGAAATTAAATAGTTAGTACAAGGTTAAACCTCCAACTTTCATGTAATTGATTTATTGATCATTTGTTTAATTAGTACTAATTTTTAATATAATAGTTCCCATATTGTAAAGGGCCTCAAAGTTAAATCTAGTTTTAAAGCCTTTATTGTTTCAGTTATCTTGTGCTTAGTTCTTAATCAAGGTACCATAAGCGAATTACAAATTACTACACAATGAACAGAAAGTGGGAGAAAAAGAGCGATCAGTAGGGGCCCCCTAGAGAATTAACCAGCCTTTGTATGGTTGCCTTGTCTGTATGTATAGAATCATTGTCTAGCTGCACTGTCTTAAAATTGTGGCTATGTATAAAAAGGGCTTTGATATTCTATAAAGTTCAACCATTACAGATGTGAACCCCCTCAAAACATGCTTATCTGTAACTCTCCTAGACCCACCACTAAAAACTAGTGGAAATCCCAAAGTTTCCAAAAATACCAAATATGTCAGGTATAATATTTCCATCTGGAATAATGCAGCTATAAAAACATGGAGTGTTGTATGTGTTAGTTTGTCCTAGCTTTTACAATGAGAGAAACAGATGAGTTAAATGATACTACAGAATCAATCCAAGCAGTTAAATCTGAAAAAAAAATTCAGCTCTAAGAACATCTAAGAGTTAACCAATCTTGATAAGTTTGTTAGAATAACAATGACTTCCTTTGAGTAACTATTGAATATTGATCAGAGTGTGCTTGTTTGCTCAATTGTATATTTGGTTATTTGTATATTTACTTTTTTTATTTATCATTTTCTTATTGATCGTATGTTATTTGCCAATTGCTGGGGAACAAGTGTCACTGTCCACTTACTTTATATCTGTTTCTTTTGTTCTTTATGTGTAACTATGTCCACATACCTCCTTGAGGGATGTTCGTGGAAAAAAAGAGTCTAAAGTCCCTTGGGTTTTAATATTTTAATCAGTGTAAAAAAAGATTAATGAAGAGTTGGAACACGTAAATGTGATGGTGATGATGTTTATTTTGATTTTTGGTCTGACATTTGTTTATTACTTCTTAAGCTCTTACAACTGAATGTGTCAAAACACAGACAGAACAGATGGATGCTGACACTGAATCCTCCATCCTCCAACAGGGGTAACAGTTGCACTGCATGTGGAGGCTTATTCACATTGTTTATAGATAAGGCTCAGTAGACCAAATTAAGCAGCCTGGATGCACATGGACTTTGTAACCGCATGACTAAGAAGATTAGACAAGATTTAACTACTCAGCAGTCGTCAGCAGCACTGTTCACACAGACTTGGTGCATAGCAACAGGTCAGTGAGCCCTGTGCGCCACATTAGCATTCACCATGGACTAGGAGAGTGACATTGAGACATTGAGCAGAAATGGGAGCTACCATTTCCTTATGACCTCACATGGGATTGTTTCCTCCCATCACAGTTGAGCTTCTGGCAAAGGTCAGTGTCCAGCTCTGTCTATACATTTTCCAATAGTAATCTTCCATCCGTGTTTCTGTTTTATATGTGTTTGTTTGTGTATCAGGTCACAGCATGGCAGCATTATCAATAAACTGTAATGTAGAGATCTAATAACATTTCAGCTGAATTAGTTCACATTAACAGTAATTCTTTCCCCAGTCAGAATAACACAATGTGAGGTCAACATGATGGCATATATCCTACAGACTGTGTTTACTTGGACATTCAAGGGAATATTGTGCACCTGCAGGTTCCTTTGGGTGAGTGTATGTTCTGTCATTTTTATTGCAATTTGGATATCTCGTCAATAACACACTTTGATAAGCGTTGAGTTGTATGGGGAATAAAAGCCACATTTATATGCATTGCAGATATGCCCATACAATGCAATCAAATTCTTGCCAAGGGAACAACACATTACAGAGGACACAAGCAGAAAGCGGAGACAACTTGTGGGTAAGGATCTCATAAAATCAACGACAAAAATTGCCCAATAAAATCTTTACTTTCAATTGAAAATACTTTATTTGTCTTAAATCTATTCAGAGAGGCTGGTGTGTTCTAGCTCTCTGAGCCTTAAATGTGATGTGCATTGGTCCTTTTGTTTTTGGGGAGAGATTATAAAAGATGACCTTCCAGTATCCCTCAAAATGAACTGTTCTTATGGAATAAAAGTCTATCTATCAAATCTATCAGGGTTATATGGAGCCAACAATCTATCTGCATCCTAATATAAATCTACTTTACATCACATCAGCACATGTGTAAGTAGAGATATGATGTGATGACTTGATTTGACTTTATTTGTCAGGTTCTGAAAGTAAAGGGATTGCAGCCATACCAGGTAGCCCTGACCGTACAACTGCCCTTCAAAAAAGACTAACCAAAACCGAGAAAGAGATACTGTCAATCAAGACCAGGATTGCCTGTGAGAGAGCATCATGGGAGAGGAGGTTTTCAGAGCTGCAAAGAAAACAGGAAGAGCTACATAATCAGGTGTGCTTGTGAATGTGTGTGTGTGTGTGTGGTTTAAGTTGTGTCTATGACTTCAGTAATGATTACTCATCTCCTTTTCCCTAGCTGGCCTCTCAGACTGGAGTGTTGGTGAAAGAGGACAGTTGTGATGACCAGAGAGAGTCAGGAGTGGACAATGGAGAAGTATTTGAGAAGTGTTCAAGTAAATGGCAGTAACGCTGAGTTCATTCAGATGTTTTTATACATGCATGCTTTTTAATTCAATAATGATGTCAACTGCTACTCTCTGATGAACAGGCGGGTTTTCAAGAATTATGTACCAACACAAAGGGTCTGAGGTGCCATCAAGATGTGACACTTATGCAAGCAGTTTGTCAGGCAACCAGTTATCCTCTTCATCGGCACTGAGCTCAAGACCTGCCTCCTCCTCATCTTCAGCCACCAGGTACAGAAGGGTGGAAGATGTACTCAGATCTTTTACTTCCCCTCCAGACACGTTTTAAAGTATGTAAAAAATACTCTGATATGATTAATATTTTGCTTAACATGGTTATCTCACATAAAAAGTTTTTTTTTTTTTTAAAAAAACTCTGAAAAGGGGCTGGAAGCACATCTACTCTTTCTCCCTCATTGAGAAATTCTGGATATATGAATGCCCCGCCCACCACTGCTGCGTGTTAGGTTGACCTATGCTGGTGAGAGCATGGATGTGGGTGAGAGACATACATCCATGATGAGAGAGCGGTGCGTGTAAAGAGGGCTAGAGTTAGAGGAAACATCGGAGAGATTCAGCCAAAGGTTTGAGCCTCAGTCAGACTCAGATGAGGAGTCTATTGTGCACCAAAATCTGCAACTAGCAGACGTATAAGAATGGTAAGTGTAGTTAGCATCTTTTATTTGTTTAAGTTGTTTGTTAGCTTGCAACTGGCAGTGGCTGACACAGTGTTAATGGTTGTGAAACATACAATAATATCTGCTACAATGTTACAGTGTGTTCACATTGTTATGATGCAACGTTAATAGATAGTGGAAGGAAGCTCCAGGGTCTGGTTTACATCCAAAAACTCCACCATGTTTTCTGTCAAAACTTTCACTATGCTAACTTGGTGCAAACTCTCGCTCTCTGTACTGACAAGTCCCCTCTGCGCTGGAGGTCTCAGGTTTCTTTGCTGGTGGCATTGCGATTGGCTTTCGAATTTGTGATGTCCCAAATCTAGCTTGCCCAGAGTACGTTTGATTCTCAGATTTTAGGGAAGTTTACAGACATCTCCCCCTTCAGTACAGGAATATGAAAACACCTCTCTAGTGACAAACTTTCGACAAAAGTCAGTAAAGTCAAGGTCTGACATTTTAGGGGACTTAAACATAAGAAAAACACATTTTTGAGTGGATGGGTACTTTAAGTAAAAACAGCATTAGCACAGTGTAGAACTTCTCTGTTACAAGTAAAAGTCATGCATTCAAAAAGTTACTTAAGTAAAAGTACAAAAGCATAAGCATCAAAATGCAAAAGCACAAAAAGTAAAAGTACTAATTATGCAGAATGGCCCATTTCAGAATGTATATTATATTGTTGAATTATAATTATTAATGTATTAAGATGTACATCAGTTTAATGTTGTAGTTGATAAAGGTGGGGCTTATTTTTTTTACTATATACTGCTGGGCAGCTTGTGAATTTCACCAACAGATCAATAAAGTATTACCTTTATCCAGAATAATACATCATAATTTATTTGTTGATTATGTTTTGTATCATTAATATGAATCTGCAGACCAACTAGTAACTAAAGTAAAAAGTACAATATTTCCCTCTGAATTGTGGTGAAGTATAAAGTAGCATAAAATGGAAATACTCAAGTACAAGTACCTCAAAATTGTACTTAAGTAGAGTATGTACTTTCCATCACCAGGTGCAGCCCTAAAAGGAATATTTCAGCAAGAAAAAACACCCTCCATATACAGTATGATACTATCACTGATGTTTCTAAAGCTGTCAAATAAAGTACCATAGAATTGATCATAGTCATCTCTATCTTTGTTGTATTAGTGATTGAACCCTCTCTTCCTCCAGTGTGAGGTTTATGGAGGACATCCCAAGGACCTCACCGGGTTTTTGTACCCCACTCCCCCATGGACCTGGAACTGGGTCACCGGGTCAGGATCATGCTGCCGTCTGGACGGATCAGCACAGGAACTATTCGTTTCCTGGGCCACCTGCAGGGGGAAGCAGATCTCTACCTTGGGGTGGAGCTGCAGACACCTGATCACGGACTGCATGACGGCAGCCACAGAGGACACAGCTACTTTGAATGGTAACTGATCTCATTTTCTTACTGTGTGAACACAAGTAAAATGTAGCTTCTTAATGTGTCTCAGGGTGTGCAACCTGACGTTCAGTGCTGCACTGGGATTTATTGTGTCCACCACTGTGTCACTCAATGGTGCTTTACTGGGATAATCACTCACTACTTTTTTGAAAAGGCAATTCAAATACTTCCTACAGACCCTTTTTAATGTGTTTTGAAGCTTATTGACTAGAAGTTGCTATTCTTACATTGCAGATTTTCACACTACTTTTAAATGAACTTGTAATGTTCTAGCAGGATCATCTGTTATTGAACTACGATTCCCAAAGCCTGGGTTAAACTCATAACATTACATTATAGTGTCAACTTCAAACATGCCTATCGTTTTAATATTTTATTATTTCTGTCAATTGCAGCAAGCCTGGCTATGGTGCCTTTGTACCATTCCATAAACTACTGATGGCCTGGGAATGACAAAAGAACAGACTTCCCATCTGGATGCATGGAAAGAGGGCCAGCTGAATGCAGAACAGTAGTTACAGCCATGGATTTGATACCTTATTATAATGAGATACATCTTTGTATCAAAGTATATACATAAACATTATGTTTGTATGTCATGTGTGTCTTGTCTGTTGTTCACAATAAAAATACCATTTCATTAAATAGTTCCATTGTGTGAGCTTTGGCAGACAGTGATGTTAGAGTTGCACAAAGTAATTGCTGTTCTTTTGTTGAGTTAGTTGGTGTACTAGTCTGCTCACAAAACAAGCCAAAAAGTGTCATTGTTGTGTTGCCATCTCATTGTCAAGCAAATTTGAAGCAGGAAAAAAAAGCAAATTAGGTGTGTTTCCATCAACTGGTTTGAAGCAAACCTCAAAGAAGAAGAAACAAAACCAGTCACCTTGGCCATCTAGGAGAGAAAAATGGAGAGAGGTCTTTTTTTTTCCAGTTGTAATTATTCTTTTATGTCAGCTAGTATTGGCCATATTTCATGCTGTCTGGAGACAAAGACAAGGAAATGCAATGATTCTAATGCACGCAGCAAGGGCTATACGACAATGTAAATGTTCACTATGTCAGAACTGATTTGGAAAAAGTATTTCCAACTCCCATTAAGTGCATTAACTCTTTTTCGAAAAAGGCAAAAACCAACTCAAGCAAGCGTAAAAACTTTTTGCGAATTTTGCTGTTAACCTTTTCTAATGTGATACTTCATAATGTGCATAAAAATATGTTGATGGAAACACAGCTACAGAGAAATGCTGAATTTCAAGCACATGGTCAGGCTTAAGAACCATAGGTACAGAACATAGGTACAGGAACCCGTTGAGCACTGTGAACAATTTATTTTCTTGCCCTGAGCTAAATTCTCACATCAGCATGCTAACATGCTCACAATTATAATGCTAGCATGTTAATGCTTAGTAGGTATAATATTTACCATGTTCACCGTGTTAATTTAGCGTGTTAGCATGTTAACATTTACTAATTAGCACTAAACACCAAGTACAACTGAGACTGATGGCAATGCCATTAGTTTTGCAGATTTTTGGTCAAATCAAAGTAGTCAGGATTGAAGTGATTACAATTCCTCGTCTAGGGACCATGAATGTGTTTACCAAATTTCACAGCAATCCATCCAATAGTTGTTGAGATATGAAAAAAAGGTAAACCTAATGGTGGCGCTAGAGGAAAAGTCAGGGGATCACTAAAGTCATTAGGATTCATCCTCTGGGCACCATGAATGTCTGTACAAAATGTTCATGTCAATGCATCAAATAGTGGATCGTGATATTTCAGTTTGGACCGACTGACCAAACGACCAACATTGCTATCCATAGGTCAGTTAAAACATCTTTATAAAAAATGAAGCTATATCATTCATCATCAACATCAGAATAGCCAGACACTTTGTTTAATTGACATCAGTGTGTCACACAACAACAAACAAACACAGGCTGACCTTTCCTCTCAGATGCTGGAAAACAAAATGAGTTTCTGATTTGTTCAAGTTTGCAACATGAGCTGCAGAGTAGAACATTTCTTAGTTTGTAAATTTGTTTGGGCTCTTGTAGTAGACAGGTTCCTCAGTTCCTGATAAACTTTGGAGGCATATTTACAGATGCATTAGTTAAGCGCAAGAAAGCCTGGTACAGCACTAACCTTACAAGTCCAACTGACACACATAATATCTAACATGGCATTATTTCTATCTTTAGTGATATGATAGTGACATGATATGCTTACTATGACTCACATAAATCTGCATGTTCATGAGAACTAAATTCCACATTTTCATTGCCATTTTTCAATTGAAAAGTGTAGTGTTACAGCAACACTTGTTCTGAGAATGTTTCATGAAACTGATGCTGATTTACAGGAAAAGGGTGATGACACACCAGCAAATTCCTTTCACTAGTGTCAAAGTATTTTTCTCAGTTTCCTAGTAAGATCAGGATTTACTATAATTCCTGTGTGTTGAAATATACTGTAGCTACACTTCAGAGATAATATTGAACAGCAAGCTGTTCTGGAGAACTGCAGTGAAAGTAAAAGAAAAAGTAATACTTTATACAGCTATTCCTTATTGCATGACTTCTTTTTGGACAGAGATTAAAATACATCACATTTGACACAATATGCATCAACAGTCAAAACTCTCTCAGTCATAACTATTTTTGGTCTAGAGGCACTTTTCATCCAAAACATGGATGACAAAGTCACATTTAACTACAATGTCATACAAATGCATATAACACAGAACAGATTATCTGAACAATTCATAAATAGGAAGGCAAATTGCACTTCTATAATGGCACATTACACACAACAAAACATCTTTGCAAGTAGCTTTCAAATCACTCAACTATAGACACTATAAAAGCTTCTCAAGAGATTCTCTGTTTGCTATGCCAGAGTGTCAACACATGTAGTTAGTTAGTTCTGCCTGAAGAAGACGCAAGGCAAGAAAGTCATCAGAGAAATCATCAGAATATCCCTCTCTGTGCCTTCAGGTTGAGGATCTCTGCAGCCAGTTTCTCAGCATCCATCAGATGTGGAAACATTTCCATGACTGTGTCCACCTGATGTGGGTTGAAGATGGCTTGCAGTTTTTTGCGGAGTTCCAACCTTTGTGGAGCAAATGCAGCAGTGGATAACTGTTGTTGGCCCCAGGAATGGTACTGATGATCTTTGTAAGAGCAGCAAGAGTTGTGGGAGTGTGAGGAATGGACCGAAGAGGGGAGACTACATGATGTCCTGGCTTGGGACAGCGCCAGAAAGGGATCTGACAGGTAATTTTGCTGATGATATGGGGCTCTGGTGTAATAGAGATGGCTGGGGAGGCTGTGTTGATGTGGCACACCAGATGGGAACAAGTGAGAAGGGTAGGTGTTGTGTTTGGGTTGACCCTTGGAGTCCAGGTTTCCATGTTGTTGCTGATGAGCTGTTGAGGGCACTACATGGGAACAGCACCTGCAGGACTGGCTGGTGTTATTTTTTTCTAAATGCACTGAGGTATGTCTGGGTCCAGCGAGAGCACTTTGCTGCTCGGGCCTAAGCCTGTGGGAGTTGCTGGGGCAATGCGAAAAGTCAGAGTACTGGCTCTCATGAGAGACAAAGCCAGAATCCAGGTACTCATGAGAGATGTTGGCATAGTAATGATTGGGCACTGAGTGCAGCCCAGGCCACTCTTTCTGACACTGGCTTCCTGTTACAGAACAGGGCATATGATTCTGACCTTTTCTAGGATCCTCCCAGTACAGCAGTGTATTTTCACTAACCTGACCGGGATGTGAAGAACTTTGCTGGTCTTTTATGTACTCTGTGTTAGAGTCATGAGGATGGAAACAGGCATTATGAGCATGCCCAGGATCAGATTGAAGCTGTCTGGGTGATAATCTGGCATTTCTCTCTTCTTTTACAGTGGAAATCTGGGCTTTCTCTCGCAATTCATCAGCCAAGGACAGGTAGGAATGGTTTGCCCGCTCTGGATGGTAGAACTTACATTTAATGCCGTAAGTGCACTTTTTGTCTGAGGAAAACAAAAATGGACACACACACACACACACAAGTTATAGGTCATCTCATTTGGGAACGACATTCCTTCCTTGTCTGAAAGGATGAAAAGTAACAATACACTGTTATACAATACAGTATATTGCATGAGAAGAGTTCCTCTTCCTGAGCTCTGTGCTAATCATATCATACCATATGGACAAAGCTGTCTTTTTTGCTCTGTAGGCAGAGGCTTTTTCCTAAGGAAGTTGTCAAGACTGGGGCCACGGCGACCCAGAGGGTCATCTGGGGGCATGAACCTGGACAAAAAAAAAAAAAACAGAAATGACTGATCTCTGATTTCTTCATTTGCTTGTGACAAATCAGCTGAGTGCTGCGTAATTATGTTTCCCTGATTACACCCTCAAGATGCAACATGGCCTCAACAACATTAAACAGCATTCATGGAAGGAAAGTGTGAAACCTCATAGGCTCAGGTAGAAGAACAGGCTAATTGCTTACTTGTCATTCACAAAGGAGTACATGAGGAGCCTCTCCTCGATGCATTTCTTCCACTCAGGTCTTTCTCCTTGGAGGTCACGGTAGGTGTCATTGGATACGATCACTCCATCTGACTCATATGCACACTTGACGATAAAGCGGTCATCATAGCAAACCACTCGCTTACCCCCAACACGGCGCGATGGAGTGAAGACCACTATATTCCGTTTTTCAAGCTCTATCAGGATGTGCTGATCTGAAAGTGCGAACAATCATTTAACTAAGGTATGTCATAGTTTTTCATTTAAAGTTGTATATAAAGTGTGTAGCTTTCTTATGAAACATGATAAACATTTGTTATTATCCACAACTGCACGTTACAAAAACCACAAAGCTTAAGAAAAATGCAATAAGCATTTAACAAAGCCCCAGCAATCAATCATAGGAAACAAAAGACATCAGGTAAGGTATTACGTCACCTGCACAAACATCATATTTATCTGTATTTACATTATATCATATTACTCTATTTGCAACATGAGTGAATGAAAAGATAATACAAACACTGTGGGTGCTTATTACACAAGTTAGAAGTGAAATTAAATGAACCATGAAATCTGTATAAATAACCAAGAGGCCAGGTTACATGAAAGCTATATGTGTGAATGGTTGAGCTACTGATTTACAGACAATACACTCACACACTCTTTCTAACTAAGTGCTTCTCTTTTTCTGTTCTGTCTTCACTTAACTTATTGCTGTATATGATCTCTTGCTGTAGATGATTGTCAGCAGTTAACTACTTGCTGCAAGTAAACTGGCTGTGGAAGAAAAAACAGCTGAACTTCCTGATGGGGCTTTCCCATTAATGACTACAGGCTGATTTTTACTTCCTTGTTCCCAGATTTAAAATAGAACCTTTGGATTTCTCTACCCAGGCTACACACTTACTAAATCATGAGAGCCACAAGGTAATGATGCATCAGTTTTAAAAGGATTGCCCAACCTCCATTATATAGTTGTTGTTGTTGTTGTTGTTGTTGTCAGAGGTCAGGTAAGGCTGAATAGTTTAAAAACATGATGCATTATGACTGAATAAAAGGTAGCTTCTCTACTCAAAGAGATGGTGTAGTGCAGACATGATATTAATCTGGATTGTTCAGATAACACCCAAAACTGTTAGTGACTCAGCTGTCGGAAATGTAGACCTCTTTACTGTGTCCTACTGCTGGAGACAATCATACTGCACCCACGCGAAAACTATTAAAGCAAATCATTCTTAGTGTATGCCCACACTTTCTGTTGTCTTGGCTTCATACTCAAACATAACTTGGTAGCCAACTGGGTAAACCTCTGTTTCACAATCTTAACCATGTTGCCCAACGGCCCAATGGAGTTCAGTAGTTCTGCCTCTGACAACAGTGAAACATTATCTTATGGCTGCCAGGAGAATGAATCATGGATACAGGAATACACATATCTACAGCTACAGTTTTAGCAGAGATTTAAGTAGTAGTTGTATTCTCATTTCTTGGTAAAAGAGAAGTGATTTAATTGAACTTCAGGGGACAAAGCAAAGAACCACTGATTCCTGGCTAATTAAAGGAAGATTTTGGAAAATATGCTTATTTGCTTTCTACCAACACTCCTATCAACACCTCTAAAGCTCACTAATTAACACGTTATATCTTGTTTAATCTAACAAATGTAAAATGACAATTCATTTACATGGGGGTTATGGGCTGGACTATTCCTTGGGCAGGACCAGTTGCCAGCAGGGCAACTCCAGGAAGTTATTGTACCCAGCCAAGAAATAGATAAAGGAGAAAACACATTCTAAAACACTTGTACAGATTAAACAAATGAGATATAACGTGTTAATTAGTGAGCTTTAGAGGTGCAACTTTTCTAAAACTACAAATGATTGGCATGTCATGTCATGTAAGTCATCCAATTCAGCTCACCAATTCTAGTATTTCCTGCTTATGTAAGAACAAACAAATCTTTATCAATTAATATTCAAAGTGAACTGACTACAGTATACAGAATCACTAATGGCATTGACCGAATCAGTAGCTTTTAACAGTGGAGCTTCCCTAACTGGTGACTGAGAGCACCATTGTCAGCTCAGCTGTACTGCATAGTACGTTACTTCCTAGCATATTGAAAGGCATAATCATAATCTGATAGCACAATTGTAAATAACAGGCTATGGAGCTATTAACCTTATGTGCAGTGCTTGTAAATGGTCTGTACTTGTATAGCCTTTCTAGTCTTCTGACCACTCAAAGCGCTTCACACACTACATATCGCATTCACCCCATTCACACACAGCTCATCAGTACAAAGAAACTAATTAATCATTCACACACACCGAAGGCACAGCCCTCGGGAGCAGGGCTCAGCCCTCGGGAGCAGGGCTCAGCCCTCGGGAGCAGGGCACAGCCCTCGGTTCAGTGTCTTGCCCAAGGACACTTCGATATGTGGACTGAGGGAAGCCAGGATCGAACCACCACTCTTACGATTGGTGGATGACCAGCTCTATCACTAAGCCATAGTTTTGTACTGAACTGAACGTGACAGCTTGGACTAGAAACAGACTGAATGTACTACTGAAATGAAGACAGTCAGAATCAGCCGAATATTGGTCCGTGTTAACAAGGACACATTCACTTAGCTTAAGAAAAAAAGTGAACGAACAACATAAGTAAGTGACTACAAATCTTTGAACTGAACTGAGCAAAGTGATTCAAATCAGCAAAGTGACTTGTCATTTCCATCTCTACTATCTCCAGTATGCTAATACTACTGAAAAAGTAAACTAGTTAGCCTGGCTGACCTGCTGGCCACTTGAGGTCAGACTCCCTTTTAAAGGTGGGTGTTAGCCTCTACTTGCTTAAGGTTTAGCCAATGACATTGTTTCTGCTTGTGTCTGTGTGTGGCTAAACTATCTCCAGTCTGCTTAATGAGAACAATCTGTCTGCTTGGTTGTATATTTCTTGTATCGTCACCTGTTATGGGGGCATCAGGTCTGGGTTGTTCTTTGCGCCAAGTGGGAACAAACACAGTAATAGTATTATGACCTCTGTCCAGGAAGAACTTCACTGCCAGCTGGATGCCTCGGCATGAGAACACTTCTTTGTTGCCATGACTGTAAAAACAAGAAGATGAGAGAACATGAGTTTAAATCATTTGAGTATAAATCCCCAGGAGTTCCCGGGAAACACCATTGCCTACTATACCAAAAACCTGCCTTACCTGCTCTTTCAGTAAGGAGGGATCAGCATTTGTTCTTATTTATTTATAAAGCTATTCTGCAAAAGCCCCCACCATCACCCAGCCCTGCTTTCTTGGAAAGTTGGTATCCATTGTATCCACTCACAGATATGGCTCACCCTGTGGGTGCCAAAGATTTGAGTTAGAAAGATCTGCTTTTTGTTACTGTGCCCCACATACTTGGACAAAACTTTAAGTTGACCTTGTTAATACCACTGAGACAATTCCAAGGTTTAATTGCTAATCTTCTTGATCGTAACTGTTATTGTTTTTAATGTTTTTCTTGTTTTAATTGATATAGCCATGTATTCTTCTTTTATTGCTTTTCAATTTTAGTTGTGTTTGCATTTATTGTATGTACGTCAGCACCATTGAAAATTAGGGTTCTTCCTCAATGTGTTTTCACAGGCTTTAAATAAATAAAATAATGAAAATGATGATGATGTGAAAGGGAGTGGTAAAACTTCAGTTGATCTGTGTAAACACAATGTGTCTTTGAATATTCTCTCTGAGGAAACCTTCCCACGGGCTATTACTCACTGCGAACTTGTATATATTACACTTCATATCTCTTGAGAGGTGTGTGCCTAGAATTTGCATATTGTAGCAGTGGCCTTTACAAAAATGCATGCACAGGCAGGGTGGTGAACGCCCTTTTTAAATAGACAAATATAAAGACAAAGATGAATATAAAGTGACACGACGATTGAGGAAAATGCATGTTTCAAAGTAGCAAAACATAGCAGCTATGAAAATTATGAGAAAAAGATGTATCAAGATTACCTCATGGCAACATTGCTGCCATCGATAATAACAGGCTTCAATTCTGTGTCTGTAGTCTGTTGTGGTTTCATTCTGCAGGGTCCAAGTGCCCAACTGGGAGGCAGAAGAGGGTCCTTTTGGCCTGTACTCTCATCACTGTCAGAACTGGACATGCAGGGTGCAGTGCCGGTCCTGCTCCGGACCAGCTCTCCCAGCACTGCGTTAGTGTCTGTGTTTAGGCCCAGCTTCCTCAGAGCAGCCTTCACCTCCGCTGAGGAGTAACCCAGTTTCCTGAAGAAGTCCACTCTGAGCAGGAACTCCTCACTGTCTGGTTCAAGCAGGTCCGAAGCTGAGCTCTGGCTGAGAATTGCCTGGTCCATCCTGGAGCATCTGGCCTCTTTTCAGCAGCATAGACGATGTGCTACACAGCCTCAGGATGAAATTCATCAACTGACTGAAAGAAAATGACATTTAATTAGGAATACATGTTTATTTGACATAATTCAACCTCTTAACATCCAGTTTTCCCTTATTGTTTCCCTTTAAGTAGCATTAAGATTGTAAAATGAATCTTATGAAACTCTGGTATCTCCACTAGACTTTCAAATTTAGTTCTGAGTTGCACAGCACGAGTTTGTAATAACTATTCCACCATACAGTACATACTATAGAGTTGGATTGCCTTTAGAGCTGGAACAATTTGTCAATTAACTGATTTGTCGATGGACACAAAATGAATTGACAATCACTGTTTTTTAAGCAAAAATGGCAGCAAAACAAAAGTGGTACTTCCAGGTGCTCAAATGTAGTAAATTGAATATTTTGGGGTTTTGAACTGTTAGGCGAACAAAACAAGACATTTGACTGTGATGGACATGTTTCAGAGATTTACAGACCAAACATTAATTGTTGACTCAAGAAAATAATTAAGATAGGCAGATTAACCTATAATGAAAATAATCGTTAGTTAAAACGTTAATAGTCTTCATTGTGAATGCTCACATAAATTATATTTACCAAGAATTTCTATTCCTTCTTAATATGCTCTTGACCGATTTGTCAGTTGCCATTTTCCATGATATTATGTATTTTATATTATCATTTGGTGAGTCAGATAAAGCTACAAATGAGCATTCAAAAAGTTTTCTTCTATGTAAATGTCTGTAAATCTGTATGGTGTAATTGTCAACAGCGTGATGTTACCCTGTCAAATGTATTCACATTTAATAATAAGGAGTTAAAATCAAATGGGAAAAGACTCGCCTACCACACAGTATCAGTTAGGCCTATAGGAGGCCCGTGCTCCTTCTGTAGGCTACTGTAAAGTTAAATAAAGAGAGCTGAACATAACAGGAAGAAACGCTGAGCTGCTTCACGCGCGTTATGTTACCTGTATGAACATATAAACGAGTAATTAACGTTCCTCTACCTTAGGAGACACACCAAGCGCGTACATCTACATGACACAGGTGACAAGTATAAGTTTCCAACGGGACATTTCCACTGCTAACCGGTCAGGTTAGGTAACAGCCCATTTCTCGTCAACAAATCTCACCGTAGAGGAGAACCGAGAACTTACCTTCACTGTTTGTCGCTTTCTCCCCGTGTTCCATTTGTGATCAGAAGTCACTTATAACTCCTGTTAATGTTTCGAAGTACAGTAACTTTGACACGGTTCTGATTTCATAGCACCTCCCTCCTGGAAAATAGTTTCTTCCCTTCTTTTCTTCCTCCTGACGAAGGCATGCTGAGCCTTGAAAAATTTGCATATATCAGAGGTAAGATAAGGTGTTCCCTTTCCTTTGGCTGTCAGTCAGTCACGTTGTAAAACACAGCATTTGTCTTCTTTCTTTCTTTGTTGCTGTTGTCCCTTCCGGCAAGTTACAGAATACAGTGGCAATAAAAGAACGTCAATAAAAGTAATGAAATTAAATTCACTCTTCATTTGCTGTAAGGTTAAGGCATTATAGAGGTGGCATCTAAAACAAAGTCAAGTTAATTTATTCATAGAGCAAATTTTACAACAATAAATATATAACAAAAATTCAATTGAAGAAGAAAACTGATAGAAATATGTAATATATATTAAGGTTATGTTAGGGTTTAGATGAACGCTCACGTCTATGTGTTGCCTACATACAGTAATGGTTGTAATTTTTAAATGGCCTTACTTTTCTCTGTTTTGGATTTTGAGGTATCTTGATCAAATGTTTCCTGGTTGGTTTTTATGAATCTGTGTATTTTGACAGAAAAAAACATGTTGATGATCCAATGAGAAGATTCATGTGAGGACCAATTCATAAGTTTGGGGTAAAATATGAAATTGATGATGGTTTTAAAGTAAAGCCAAAAGCTTGAGACTGGAACAATGCCTCTGTCATGTTTTGGAGTAACATTATTCTTACATGTGTCGAATATCAGTGGATCTCCTCTCCTCCTTTTTACATTATAAATGAAAAAAAAAAAAAAAATTCACATCGGGGACAAGACGCCCCCTAGTGGTTTGGGGGCAAAATACCTACAACCCCCCACACCTATGTACTTACTTTTCTACATAGTCTGAATTTGGTTGATGTGTAAAAGTGAATCACACACACAAATACCACGATCTCTGAAACAAAGAGATGAGATCAACTCATACTCTGATAATGCTACTAGCTTGTTTTCTATTAGAGCAAAACATAGCTGCTTATACATATTAGCATTCAGATAAAAAAAATATTAGTGAAGAATAAACCATCATTTAGTCATATACCTCTCTTTAAAATGTGGAAATGGAGACATAATTGAAATTATGTTTGTTACTGATTTGTGTGAGGCAGTAGTGGAAAGTAACTCAAGTACTGAAGTACAATTTTGAGGCAGGCCTTCTTGTACTTGTGTCATAATTTATGCTACTTTATACTTCAATCTCATTACATTTCAGAGGGGAATATTGTACTTCTTACTCCACTGCATTTATTTGACAGCTTCAGTTACTAGTTACTATGCTGTTTCAGATATTATTTCATATACAAAACATATGATCAACAAATAAAATATAATGTATTTTTATTGCTCACACTACAATACACAAAATACACATTTTTAATAATAACCCAGTGATATGTAATAATACAACTCTCTGAAAGGGGCCATTTTGCATAACGGGTACTTTTACTTTTCATACTTTAAGTATATTATGCTGATAAATAATACTTCTGTACTTTTACTTTTACTAATTGTTGAATGCAGGACTTTTACTTGTAATGGAGTATTTTTGCATGCAGGTATTACACATTTTACTTAAGTAAAGGACCTGAGTACTATTAAAGTAGCCTATTTAAAATAACTTGGTCTATTTATTTTATTTTACTCAGTGTAAATAAGACATCAATACAAATCAAGTGCTCTTAACTTGATAGTAAATTGTAAATTAAATTGCAAATTAATTGTAAAATTATGATAGCTAAAATCAAAATTAGTCCCCCCAGATTGAGGGTGGGGTGGGGGTGGGGGTGGGGGTGGGGGGGGTGTTAACAGTTCAAGACACATACGTAACATTGATTTATCACCTTCAAAATTTTATTTAGGAGACTTGCTTATAAAGATGATCATAACTGATGCCATGTTTCAAAGTCCACCACACAAAATGTTGCATTACTTCTGTTAAACATAGTTAAATAGAATGAATTTTCATATGCTCTATGTCTGTGATTGGTGCTGTCAGTAGCTTTTCAGCACTATGCCTCCCAAATCCCAAATAAGTCTATTTGGAATGCTGCAATTGGAATTGTATAAGTTTGTTCATTAGAGGTCAAACAGGGAATTACACTTTTCTGGGGTGTAACTAACCCCCAACATAAGTAAAGTCACTATGTAGGATATGCATACTGTACATTTCTTTGTCTGCAAATGAGAAGAGATACATGATTTACCTGATTTTGCAATTGTAATTATTACTTTTACATATACGGCAGTGGGGTCTGTGGGGCCACAAACAGACATGAGGAAATTAAGCCAATTTCAAATACGCAAAACTTAACATACCCCCCAATCTGGGTTGGTACATGCAACTTCAAACTGAAATCACATTCCAACAGCTCATAATTTTTTCAGTAGGGGGCATCTTACCCCTTTTTACCCTGTATATTATAGTGTATTACTGTAATAATAAGTTGGTTGTCTAATTATGCTATAATTTGCCCACTAGATGTCACCCTTGCTCCATGTTATACCGCTGTATAGCTCTCACCCGGGAGATTATGTTGGTCTGCAAATGATTGTGGCTCCAGTAGGATAGTGGTTAAGTTGTGAAGTGCTGTTTAGTGTGTGTGCATGTGTGTGTGTGTGTGTATGCGTGTGTGTGTATGCATTTGTAAACAACCCTTTGCGTACAGGGTTAATGGCACGGTCGAGTTGTGATCACACTGCATGCAGCTGGTTAATGGCATGTACAGAGTTGAGTTCCGGAGAGTGGAGAAAGTAATCAGGGCCAGTTGCCAGGCGGTTGCCTCCTCTGAGGGCCCACACAACTGGTCCCAGGTGTCTGCAAGGCCTGATATTACTGCAGGGCAATGAGCTGCAGCCGGCAACGATGAGTTGGGGTGAACACACACACACACACACACACACACACACACACACACACACATTGAAGCTCAGACTGAAAGACAGAAAGATACAGAAAGCACACACATAAATCCACAGCTTTGTACAAGTGAGTTATCCATGACTTTATATGTGGGAGAGTTTACAAGTGCATTATGAAGAAATATCCATTGTATCACACTTGGCATGAAGGACTGTTATATAGTATTTTATTGAATTCAACCTGTAAATGCTCCATTTAGCCTACAGTGGGCTGTGGTTGAGTGTATTGTTTTGTAATTTATAGCTAGATTTTAGTGGAAGGCATTATTGGCATCCAGAAAGCTATCGTTTAGTTGCTTGAACCTTGCTGAGAATCCAAGTGCCCAAGATTGGATGATATTAGTGCAAATTGGGCATTGTGAACATCAAACACTTACTTCCTTAATATTTTGGGGGAGGCATTACCCTGCTCAAAGGCATATCTTTTTCCTCCAGGCAGGTGTAGTTTGGCAAGGCTTGTTAAACCTGAGACAGTTGATCGAATATTCAGCCAGGCTCATTGTTCTGCTGAGAGCTTTTGGATGTGGTTGGGATAGTGTCGTGCTGATAAAACAGCTTTGTAGTGTCTCAGTGGCCTCCCTTTGCTATTCCTTTCGTTGACAGCCCCGGTCAGCCGTCTGTCAGAAAAATTAATTTTTGTATGATTTCTTTAAAAAGAACCAAAGGAAAGAAAAGGCAGCCTTTAACTGGAGTAATCCATCTTGCACCAATGGTGTCAGAGTGATTCACGATTTCCAATTTAGCCATGGTTTGAATCTAAAGTAAATCAGGCAGGACGGCTCCACCCTTTGTGCAGCCGGACGACAAACCCTCAGTGACAAGAGCCTTCAAATGAGCATATCCCCCACATTCATCTTGTTCATTTATTACTTCAGACACCCCACTGCTTGTCCTACATAGATCAGCAAGCATTGACCTCCTGACATTGTGTGTGACTGTAGAGGAGGTAAAGCATTAAGACTGGCTAGGTGGCTATAGCATTGATAGAAGATTGGACAAAAGAGCAATAGAATGGAGAGGGCCCAGGTTTCGAGTCTGTGTTTAATTAGATTTGCTTTGATTAGTGACAACTGAATTCCCTGAGCAGGATGTGAGCACAGAATTGCAATATAGTGACTACTCCTGTCTGCTGTTCATGGACATCTACCCACCGAGATGTACTCTGGAAGCATTTGTATTTATCTAGACATCAAGTACACAAATTTCTTTTGGTTTTGGTTTGTCAACCTTCTTATTGGCTGGCAATTAATTAACAAAGTGTATTTTTTTTACCTCTTATGCTAATCTTGTGCTAATCAGGTACTTAACAGTGATGAGGGAGGTGCAGCCAGAAAACAATAGGCCTGATTACTGGGCATCATGGAGACAAAAGAAGGTCAGTTTCAGGTGAAACTAGAGAGGGTAAACAGCAGACACTCAGGAAGACTCCTCCCTGAGGGTAGGGCCTAAGCAACACAGAGTAGCTTAAATTCCTGAGTTCTCAGACCATTTTCACAATTGAGAATGACTTCCGGATGGGAGCCGAAACGTCTTGATTCTGAAAACAGTGTCCAGATGACTACGACTGAAACCTTTTCTACGCTCTTTAAAATGTTATTCTACTGTACATATGCAGCTTTCCTTGTCATACTGCCAATGAAGGGGACTTAACAAAGACAAATTAATAAGATATGTTTAAAGCTGTTATAATCAATATTTTTATTTTAACAATGGATAAAATAAGTATGTGTAATGTGAAAGGGCTTGCTTACAATGACAACCCCACAGAGAATTATCACCCAACTCCGTCTCTCCCCTCAGATCTCTGGAGCTTTTCAGTGTCTTTTAACTCATTGTTTTGGTTTTACGGCGTGCGAGTTTTCTGCTTTGGTTCACTCTTACTGCTCATCCACTATTTTCTGATGCAGCAGGGAGTTGTTTAAATTGAAAAAGCTCTAGAAAAACCAACTGTACGCTGCCCACCAGCACCAAGCGGCAAACAGTTAAAGTTAGAAACTAGCTGGTGAACATAGCGGAGCATTTAGCAGCTAAAGAGCCAGATGTTTCCTTCAGGAATTGGTGGAGATCAAAACAGAGCTAAAAGGAAAGTGAATATTGGACTTACATTCATCAGGTGAACATCATGGAAACACGACTCCAAATAAATGCTAATGTTGCTCTGTGTCTGCTGGATGTCTAAGTAGGCAACTGTTTGCTAATGTTAGGCACAACAACTTTATAAGGGATATGCCAGTGTTGTGTTTACAGCTTGTTTACGCTGCCATGAAGTGGCCAAAAAAATCAGTTAATGCAAGTCTGTCCATGGGTCCAGTTCCCTTAATTGCATCCACGTTTTCCTCACTTGCACCTTTTCCTTGTATGTTAGTCCCTCCCACTGAAGACGTGAGGAGAGATGCAAGGAGAGAGGTATTAAGGAAACACATTTTTGGAGAAATGAGACGTCCTTTCCTGTACATGAGCCATTTCTACTGGCAGGATGCAGTTTTTTAAGTTATAATAATATTTGCATCTGCATTTACTGATATTCTGTTTATAAATTCAGTATTTGCGACAAATGCGACAAAGTCTAAGGAGCTGGTTGTGGATCTACGGAGGGCCAAGGCACCAGTGACCCCGGTTTCCATCCAGGGGGTCAGTGTGGATATTGTAGAGGACTACAAATACCTGGGAGTACACATGGACAATAAACTGGACTGGGCTAAGAACACTCAGGCTGTTTACAGGAAGGGCCAGAGCCGCCTCTATTTTCTGAGGAGGCTGAGGTCCTTCAACATCTGCCGGACAATGCTGAAGATGTTTTATGAGTCTGTGGTGGCCAGTGCTATCCTGTATGCTGTTGCATGCTGGGGCAGAAGGTTAAGGGTAGCGGACGCCAACAGACTCAACAAACTGATCCATAAGGCCAGTGACATTGTGGGGGTGGAGCTGGACTCTCTGGCGGTGGTGTCAGAGAGGAGGATGCTGGCCAAACTACATGCCATCTTGGACAGTGTCTCCCACCCACTCCATGACGTGCTGGTCAAGCAAAGGAGCACCTTCAGCTGAAGACTCATCCCCCCAAAAAAGCACCACAGAGCGCCACAGGAAGTCATTCCTGCCTGTGGCCATCAAACTCTTTAACTCCTCCCTCTGTGTTAGTCTGTAAATTAAACTGGACATTTATCATTACATTTCTGCAATACTTGAAATAATTGTGCAATATCCTGTGTTAATACAGTTAATAGTTTTTCCTATTTATTGATATTGATATGTATTCATACCTCTAGTACTGCTGTGCAATATCCACTGTCTCATAATAATCTCAATAGGCTACACTTAACTGGACAGTACATGCACTACTACTTATTACATTACATTACTTATGTTATTACATTGTATTATTCTACCGTATTATCATTATCAACCGGTAAACCCACTTTGTACTTCACACTTATTTTATACTTATACTCACCTGGTACTTATTTATTTTCTGCCCTGTATCATAGTGTATTGTATTATATTTTTTGCTAGTACATTCCTGTGTGCACTGACGTAAAGGTGAGCTGCTGTAACAGTTTCCCCTTCGGGGATCAATAAAGTATTTCTGATTCTGATTCTGATTTAACAATACAGGTTATGATTAGAATGTCTTAAAATTTTAAGAAATTGTGTATTAGCCCAAATATTTTTAGTGAAAGTGGAAATGTAAATATATCACATTAAACTAGTTTCTACCAGATGTACTGGGATTTTCACATTTCACATTTGACAAAATGGAAATGACAATTAAAATGTGTTTGTTGCTGAACGATAACAGACTATCTCCTCTCCTCTGATTATACAGTAATATTATTCATGATACAGATTAAAAGGGAAACTAACAAATCATGAAGAGAAAAATCCTTCTAACGAATGAAGACAGTTATGGTTCTTTTGTTAATCAGACCGACACACACACAACGCAGATCCATTATTTTTAACTAGATGGTGAATCAGAAAACAGTCCCATAAAAGACTTCCACAAATGGGTCTCATGTATCCTTACTCATGCCTCCTCAGACATCCCTCCTCACTCCTCTGAGCAGAAATAAAAGCATTGGAACGGCTTTCATGATGGCCGAGAGCAGCGAGGATGTACCCCGTGTGTGTTATCCTCTATTCTATAAAAAGGTTGGTTCAACCAAATATAAAAAGTTTATTTTATATTTGTGGCATCTAGCCATTCAGATAGTTTTGTTTATGTTTGCACAAATTAGATAATCAGTCTTTTTGAGTTTTCTTTGAGAAAATAATTATTTGCACTTTGGGTGAACTGAACCCTTAACTGTCCAACAACCATGCAAACACTTCCTTCTTTGCTTGAAATAAATGTGGTCCAAGCAGCCATAGATCATTTGAAGATCATTGTGTATAGGTGCACTGGATCCCAGTGCAGCTCCAGCCCTTGCAGGTGTAACCTCAGCAAGAAGCCCCGGCCTCGTCCAAGAGCACCAACAATGTTCTGATTAATTGTTCCTGTCAGCCCAGGTCATTTGGCTACCTGTTATTCTGCATATTACTCATATCTGCCCCAACAAAGGCAAACACTCGCAGCAATGCATGAGGACGTGCAGGTACAAGTACACATGGACACACACAGACCCACAGACACGGTCGCTAGCACACACAAAGACACACAAACAAAACCGCTTCCAATGCCCAGCCTCATGTGTGATAGCAATTCATGCTCAGGCGGTCAGGCAACGCTCCAAGGTATTCATTACTATTGATGTCAGAATCCACAACAAGAAGTGATGGCTGAACCTCCTGCAGTCTGTACTGTTTAAAGCCGAGCTCCTCTCCCCCAGCTGTTGCTCTCTGTCTTCACTTGGGAGGGGAGACTGTGATGATTAATGCACTCTCTGCTGGGATCCCGGGGAAAGAACCTGGAGTTTCTGCTGAAGCGCTTCGCTCTTATTGTGGTGATTCAGTCACACAATATCTACACTGTGGAGCAATGCTGAAAAATAACTGCATCAAAATTGAAAATCATGACGGTCTCGCATTCTGCCATGTGTGCTACTGTGCTGCTCAAGATAGATTAGGCCGGTGCCTGTTTGCTCTGAGTATTATCTGGAATGAGCTGCTGTTTTTCAGTTCCGGCTACCAATTCAAGTTTCTGAACATGTACCAGCCTTTATCAATCAAGAAGGTTATTGCCTGTAGGAGCTAAGCATAAAAAACTACATTGTATCATTGTTATTAGTTTATCATGGTGGTAGATTATGTTTATGACAAAATAAATAATGGTGTTTGTAGGAATGTTAATAGAGAAGACTTTTCCATTCTGAGTAAAAAGGGTAAAATCGTTTTATGGTGTGACAGCTGTTCTCTCTTCTTGCATTCAGTAGTTGATTACTTTGACGTCTCTTCCCCTCAGGACTCCTGTTCTTTGCAGGGGCGTTTCTTGGATGAGAGGACATTCGGGGCTAAGCCCAGACCTCTATAGGGAAGTAGGGAGGTTTCCTCCCCTGGAAAAAATATTTGATAAACAAGCTCTATTTTGATGCTTCTTTACGCACTCTGGCACCTTATTTACATTCAAAGTACATGTCTTGAAATGTGTACCTCAAAAACTGTTATTTACTTTTCAGATTAATTATGAATTGTGATGTTACAAATATTAGTGATTAGTAATCAGTATTTGTATGAAGTAGAAACATTATACTGATATCATTAAACATTTATTGAAAAAGCAGTTAAATGTATTTATGTTAACAGTTTATTGGAATATTAAATCAGAAAATAATGTTTTATTTCTCTGATTCACTGCTTCTTGCTAACCAGGCTCCCTCTCTTTATTCACTTTCTGGCTTGCTTGACCACAACTTCTTATTGAGCCAGGGAAGAGGGCTTAGCTTTTTTAGTCTAATAAATACAATAACCTCACAAAATGTCAAGAAAGTAAATATTCAAACACCTATTTTCCTTATTAATCAGAAAAATACAAGTGTACACCTTCTGAATTCAAGTTTCTCTTTCATCGAACTAATTGCCTTATTAACTCATCCTGAAACACACTTCATTCAAACAGAAAAAAAAAAACTTAGGTCATATCATGTTCACGTAACTTGGAACTCATACAGACATTTACACACCTTGCTTTCCTGACTCAGCATGAGAGGAGGTTTGTGCAACTGCTTGAGTACATTTTACTAAACGGTTGGGCTCAAGTGCAGGACTCAGATAAGGGCTAGGAATATAAAGAGATTTATTGAAGAACAGGAAAGGGGAAGTGGAAGGAGACCAGGGGTTGGGATCCAGAGCTGGCAGCGAGGACGTGAAGGTATGGTGTTGAGTTAGGAGCCAGTGGAGAGAGACAGGAGGCGTTCACTCTAGTCAATGCTTGTCTCGTGACGTTGTTAATTCAATAATGCGCTAATAGATTCTGATAAATTCTAATTTCTTCTACTCTTATGATATGCAGTAAGATACATAATCATTTCTGGATTTTGGTTCATGTACTAGAAAAGTAATACATGATAATTAAAGGGGCACTCCAGCAATGTAGTTTTGCACGTCCATAAAGTTTGGGGACTTAAAAAAACATTAAAAAAATAGAAATGGTCAAAATCAAGGGAGCAGAGGCTGAAATATCTTGAATTTTAGTCTCTAGCATGGATCAAAAACGTTTCAAAAACACTTGATCTTACATTTCCCATAATGCAAATAGCATCTTCAGTTGACCCACCCTCCCTGGTAAATGCCCATGTCTTCAAACTCCATGCCTTCTGGCTTTCTGTTAAATAATTTGCTGATTCATCATCAGGGTTATTTTCTCAGACTTTAGACTTTGCTGCATAGCACTCCTTATGATGAGGAAACTGTCCTTTACTGTATGTGTAAAATCATTGGAGTGAAAAACCCAAGTTGAAGCAACACAATTGAAATTGTCCGTGCTGCTCTCTAGTGACCCAAAATGTGCACAACATGTAATTAGGGAAATATTTGAATTGCTGGAGAAATTTTTGGGATTTATTTTGAGGTTGGGTGCACTCAGAAATATTAAAAAATAAATGCTTGAATTGTGTTTACAGAGTTGATGATAATATACTCCTTCCCTGACCTGTTCAATATGCCCCCTCTTCCACTTATAAATGTGACTTGACATTTTGATTATAGCAAGACAAACACTGAAGAGGAAAATCCACCCTTAGTGGTAAAAGGCTCAAGTGTGCTTAAGAGGTTTTGGAAAAATAAATAACAGCCATCAATATCAGCTGGGGCGTGATTTTTCTTTTTCTTGTGCCAGTTTATACCCACAGGGTCATGGTGGGGTGTTGACAGCTCTTGTGCTCCGCTCCACTGTATGTGTGGGTATTAGTTTGCCGTCAGTAGTGCTACCATGGTGCGACTGTTGCCATTAGCTGTTAGATTTCTGATTCACACCCAGTGGGAGTGGGCTCTCAGGAGCCAAGCTGCCAACTGGCTGGGATAATGTACAGTGGGCCTTGTGCCCCTATTTTGTCCTTTCCAACTGAAATGAATCTGCATCTATACTTTCTTTCTGGCCTTTGTATCTTTGACCATTGACCAAAAGTAGGGCTGCAACTAATCTGCTGATGATTTTCTTGATTGATTGACGTTTGGTCTATAAACAGTCAGAAAAAAAATGTTCATCAGAAAGTTGACATCTTCAAATGTCTTGTTTTGACCAACCAACAAACAGTACAAGAAGATAATAAATTATACTGTTATATGAAACAGAAAATCAGCATATTCTGGAAACCTGCAAATATTAGATTTGTTATTATTATTATTGTTATTTTCTTATTTCATCCTTATTGGAATGATTTTATGATTTGCTTGCACAGAGATACATAAAATATAAATGTGTGAAGGGCAGGTTGACATTGAGCCGGGCAAGGGGGGATATGAGTCAGACTTCCTGCATGGATGGATGGGAATCTATAAATGAGTTTGCAGTGTTGAATTTGATCATACAGAATATAGAGAATCTGGAGGTTGTAATGTTAAATGAGATAGTATTCCCTGTTGTCATGATTAATGAAGTTCTTTGGCTATGACAACTGACTCTGTAATAGCTCCATTAGGAACGCCCCCAAAAGATTGATACAGTACCCCGCCCCCCTGCAGACCACTATCATACTTTTTTACTATGTGTGCTTTGGGGGCCATACTGTGTGATTTTGATGAGCTCTAAATCACTTACATCTTCCACTGAGGAAAAGGCTTAAATCACTAAGAGAGAATGATGCTTCTTTTCCTTATTTTTTGCCAGGTTATTTTCCAACAGTTTAACCCCACACCAGGCTTTGTTTTCCTCTCCTCAGTGATGTGTAGAAATGTAATTCTTCCTTATCATGACCCAAACATGCAGCCATTCAACCAGCGGCTGCCAGTTTTTATTTGCTCGGCTTCAGTTCGCTTGTCAGCCTCATGCCATGAATACCTGAAATGGAATTTTGAGTGGTTAAACACAGGTAGTAATTCACTTTTTTTTTCTAATCAAAATTATTACCATACAATACTATGCACATTATGTTGTTTTTAGCTCCAGGGGCTTAATAGGGTGATCATTTCTTGTCATTTCATTGCCAAGAACTTTAATAGAATTTTTGGATAATTGCAAAAATGCTAATGGAAATCAGAGCTTTTGGAATGTAAAATTGCAGAAAACAAAGACTATGAAGGCGGATGAATCACCAATAGTAATAGTATTGCTAATATCAGTGAGAAAACAAATAGAATTGCACATTAGTGTGTTTCCACTCAAGAAGCATTTATGACCCAGAAGACAGAGAGAGTAAATCACATCAAGATAATAGTAAGGAACAAATACAAAATAAATTGATATGATGATATGATGCTTAGTAAAGCAGAGTCAACAATAAACAACCATGCAGGCGGTCCAGATTTGCAAGACATAAGCAGTCTCAATCTCCTGTATAGTGGGACTGTGAGGTTGAAACAGAGAACGTTTCAATTACAGTATACATGGAAAGGGCATCTCTGCAGCAGGATTGATATGTCATTCTAACAATGTCCAATTAAAAAGGGAGAATGCTGCCATCATTTTTTTATTAGAATACCCTTGCCTGAAAATGCATCGAAAACATGCACATTCGCGGTTAAAGGTGAGAGTCCATCAGGCGTGAAATGAGTACAGCACACATAAAATAATTCATATTTCCCCATGGCCACCATAATTTAGTTTTGCAATTATACTGAGTGTGTACGTGTGTGTTTGTGTTTTAATGCCAATGAAACATGCTAAATAGTACTTTGAACTAGGAATAACATTAAGCTTTAACCATTAAGGCTCAGACAAGTGAGCTTAAATGATATTTGATGGGAGAAATAGTCAACCTGTCCAGAATGAACAATTCTACTAATAAACAACAGATATGTAAAAGATTTCAGTAACATACATTTTTGTAGTTCAGATATTCAACACCACAAACATAACTTTATAGCTAACATTCTTTTTTTCACAACAAAAAAATGTTGTCAGGCTCCTCTCCTTCCCTCTCCAAACTAACCAATTTCACAAAAGTGATTTACAAGCACTGCTTACACGCAGATCGCAAATAGTGACATCATCTTATTTCTCAAATGACTTTCTCTTGCAAAGTGCAGAAAGATTTGGGAGTCCTACATCCTCTCGCAAGCTAATGGGTCGCAAGTATGGTGTTGGGTTTTTTTTGTGAAATGTTTCAAAATGAGCAAAAGGGGAAAATATTTCATGTTGCAAATTACAGCTTACATGTTGCAAATTTCATGAAAAGGGCCACAGGAGCACAGAGGACAGAAGGCAATCGTAACAGTGTGAACTCTTCCCAGTATTCAGCAGAAAATATTTTGTAGAGCTGTAACGATTAGTCGATTAATCGATTAGTGGATCCACAGAAAATGAATTGGCAACTATTTTGATAAAATATGCCAAAAATTCTCTGGTTCTTGCTTCTTCAATAGTGCAAATGTTCTGCTTTTCTCTGTATTATATCATTATAAACTGAATATCTTTGGATTTTGGACTAGTGGTTGGATAAAACAAGAAGATCGCATTGGAGTCATAATAATAATAATTTAACCGTTGTTGATTAATAGTCGAATGTGCTCTTTTTCTATTCACAAGGAGAGAAAGGGGGCGCTAGTTTATATGAAAAAGAACTTTGCTTGAGTATCTGCTGTGTAACTGGCATGCCATGAAAGGAACACTTATGCAAAGAGAAATGGCCTGCAGAGTCTTTAACATGACCCAGTTCAAACTTTGCGGGAGGCAAGAAAGCTCTTCATAGCTTCTCTTCTTCTCGAATACACTGGAAATGATGGAATACATTAATGCCAATGGAGGACTATGACCTGACACATAAATCAGTGGCAATGAATATGTGCCCAACAAATCTAAAGGAGATGGGTAGAGCATTCTGTTAGTTTCCCAGGGATAGTGGGGGAACTAACAAAGTGGGGAATGGCTCAAGTGCTTAACAATACGGTAAAAAATACAGGCTGATTGAATCCATGCACTACCACTCTACCAGCTACCTCCTCCAGCTACTACATTGGACCTAATTATCCTGTTAAAGTGGTAGCCTGGGGATAAGCCGCATCTGAATACTCAAAACTGTCTGTTATATCTCACAATTTAAACCTGCGTAACACTGGTTATCAGCATTTTCTCCTGCTTCAAGCTCCCCGTCCCTTTTCTGAAGAGCATAATTGTCTTGATATGCTCATCACGTACACCATGAAATGTTGATTCCACCTTAATTATCTTCCCCAGGGGTCATCACAGTGACTTCTGCAAAGTAAATAAAGCAGTGCTGCATCCACACAGGCGAGCCTCGCAGTGTTAGTTACCCGCCGCGCTATTTTAAGTCGTGCTGAAAATGAATGCCTCGTTCGCCATAATTAAACAAGCCACCTTGACACATTTCAACAATTAACTTTTAATCACTTGGATCTCCCTAAATCAAAATCTCATGGTTGACGTTTATGACTCAGTCTTCTCTGTGGCTGGGGCAAAGGGTCAGTCTCATCAAATGAAATTTTAAATAAATCATGTGAGGTAATTGAGAGTCTAAGAGGGGCCAGTCTCATCTGGTGACCAAATATGTTGTCTGAGGAGAGCGTGATTGGCTGTTGGGGAGTCAGGTATAACTTGCCAACGGAAAGCCATTAGGTGCATGTCTGAGGTGTTATTTTACTTCCAAGCTTGTCAGCACTTTAATAAATCATCTTCATGTGAAATATCACTTAAGTTTCCTTGTGTAACTTCAGTGATATTTGAGTCATTTACTCCCTAATACAAGGACTGTCGTACATGATTTAATCAAACAAACCTGGTGCTTCCCACAAACCTTCTCATCACCTGTTTCAAACATAGATCTATTTCACTCCTAAAACTGAATCCCCTTAACAAAATCGACAATGTCATGATGCCTTTAGTGGATGATGAAAGCAAAGAGAAAGCATAGTTCACAGTGACATTCCCATCTGCATATGTCTTGTTCATTCTTCTCACTCTGGCGCAAATTCAATTTGAAGTCAGGCTCAGGACATTTTTCTACACTGAAGCCCAATTACACTTCACTTATTGTAGACAGCCCAGCACACTGTACTCAACATTTCAAAGGAAATCTCCTCTGGCTGTGTCATAACTTAAGCGTTTTAGCAAATTTGAGATGATTCACTTCTCTCTGTTTTGACTTCCAAGAGCAACGGCAGATAAATACAGTGATATCAACTTTATTTCTCAGGAAGCTACTGTATCTCCGAATGGATGAGTCACTCAATTGTTTCAATAGCAAATGTGAAGTAGTCTGTTTAGATCTGTTTCTAGAAACATGTGAACATGTGCCTATAGATCATATGGATAGTCACATTTATTTATATTGTAAAATGACCTATACAGTATGGACAAACATAGACTGACTTATAACATTACTACTATAACCAATTATTTGTGAGTGTTCTACTTCAAGCTATAGTCAAAGAAATCAATGGCATAATTTGTTATTTCTGTTAATCTATGATGCTATGATGGTGCTTTTGAGTTAACAAATTGAATAAGAACAAAAAAGCATAGGAAAAATGTTGGTGAAAGACTAAAATATTGTAGATTAAGACACAACTGTAGCTTACATTTTGTCATTACTTTTGTAATAAGCATGCAAGCCATGTGGAAAGTAACTAAGTACATTTACTCAAGTACTATACTTAAAGCAATAGTTTGACATTTTGTGAAATAAACAAACTATCGATATCAGTCCAATGTCTGTACGGTAAATATGAAGCTACAGCCAGCAGCTGGTTAGCTTAGCTTATCTTAGCGTGAAGACTAGAAACAGCTAGTCTGGCTCTGTCCAAAAGTAACAAAATCTGCCTAACAGCACCTCTAAAGCTCACCACTGAAGATGTCATACTCCTGAAGTCTCTGCTGGTTGCCTGGCAACTTTATGTTGACAACAAGACTTCAGGAAGTAAGTGCGCCAGCCCAAGAAATAGTCCAGCACATAATATAAAACTGCAACTTGTTGTTTTCACACATCGGTTTTTGTATGGATGAAACTAACAAGATATAATGTGTTAAGTAATGAACTTTAGATAGAGCCAGATGTGATAGTTTTGCTGTTTCCCCTATTTCCACTCTTTGTGCTGTGCTAAGCTAACTACTGGCTGTAGCCTTTTATTTACTGCAGTGGTATCAATTCTCTCATCTAACTCTTAACAAGAAAGTGAAATATTGAATTATTGCCTTAAAAAAAAGCACAAATGAATTTTTGTCGTTATTTAATGTTACTTTAGACTTCCACTTACATTCCAGTGGGAAATATTGTAGTCTTTACCTCACTACATTTATTTGAAAGCTGTAGTTACTAGTTACTTTGCAGATTAAGACAATTGACATTTTAAGTATGTTTTGCTAATACATTAATTGAATGCAGGACGTTTAATCTATTTATTGTATTTTTACATTGTGGTATTGCTACTTGTACTTAAGTAAAAAATCTGAGTGCTTATTACAGCACAGCACACTGCACTACATTAGAAATACATTATTTCATATATCTAAGACAAAAAGAAAAACATGAGAAGGCACTGATTGCCAGCTACAAGTTTAGAGCCTTTTAATGACTTGGTCAGCTGTACAGTAGCTATAAACGAGAGGGAGGAGTGGAGACATAAGAAGCAAGGAGACTAACCCCACCTGCTGACTAGTGCTACTTCCCAAGTGAGGAAGGAGAGCAGGGGGCAAATATGGCCCCAAGACAGAGGGTCTGTCACAGTGTACCCAATGCCAGGCTGATTTCACGGTTGATGTCCCCTAGAGAAGAGAAAGATGTGCCATTGCTGCCTGTAAGTACATTCTCCACCAACAGGGGTCACTCTGTGTTTACCAAAAAATACCGGCAGCTGATGGGAAAAATAATAAAGAGAGGGAGAAAAGGGTAATCAGGATGCAGCATGAATGAAGGTGAGTTTGGAGGGAAAATTACACTGGTGAGAGTGGGTGGTCAAGGGGGAAATGACACAGGAGATGAGTGTGGACATTTTGGGGGGAACAGATTGATCCAGGCAAATTAACCAAACCTCAGTCAGATGGACAGGTATAGAAAGACAAAAAGACAGATCGCCAGACAGACAGCAGGGGCAAGGGAAAGCATGATGGAAATGAAAAAAAAAAAATGAGATTGAAAAAGGGAGGTGATGGAGAGACTCCAGTGGGCTGGATACCATTTGGCACTAACTTCTCCACTGTTTTTGCTTCTTGAAAACTGGTCAGTGAACAGCCTGGAAAGTTCCAAAAATCCCACTAGCTCAGTGACGGCTATGATCCTCAGGGAGTGAAAAGGATGGATTAGTCCATTTTTATTGCTTGGCGAATGCACCCAACAGCCCTGTCTACTCATCAATCATTCACAGTATACTCCTATTCCCCAGTAAGCTGCCCCCTCGTCCTCTCTTTTCTCCTTCCAAATTCCCTCTTTCCCTTTCCCATTCTTCTTTCGTTCTGTCTGTTCTCCGTTGTCAGTCCTCAGAGCCTCGGAGCACAAGTTGAGATACATTAAAGATGAATGGGCACGGATCTTCCCATAGGATGCTGTCTTAAGTTTTTTGGTGTTAAGTCTGTTTCATTCTCTCTTCACTTCTCTGTATTGGTTAGTCTTAATGTGAAGTGAGAGTTGAAGCGTGTTTTCAAGGTAAACCTGCCTCCCAACAATTAGCAGGAGCTTAACAGTCATCCAGCCAAAAGATTCTACTCACAAATTAACAGCCAGGAAAACTCCTTGTTAGAGAATTGCACTTTCATGTAACTGTTTACAACACTGCTTCTGGTAGCGTGGAGTAAAATAGAATGGAGCAGAATAATAGAGTAGAGTCTGGGATTTAGATTTACCTGGGATAGAAACCCCTAGCTCTCCAGAGACAAAACAAAGATTTTTGTAGTGCAGGGTTAGCCACAGAGCCGTGGCCTTGCAAAAAACCATCACCATATCTTATGTCCATGTTGCATAGATTTGAAGTCCAAATATTTGAAATGTTTATGAGGCACTTAAACCCACTTGGCCAGCAATAGGCCTCCATTTGATGTGGGTTAATATCTACAACATTTGAACAGCCTCGCTTAATATAGGCTAGCCAAACCTGTGCGTGCTCAGCTGCTTACCTTTTGAAACAGGTTTTTGTTCAGCAGCACTATACAATTAATCACAATAATATAATTATTTTGTATGTACATAGATTCATTTTTCTGGAGCAAATGACTAATGAGAAGCCAGCCCATTTGGAATAATAGGTTATGATTTTATAAAACACTCCTTGCTGTTTAAAGAGAGGCAGCCCTGTGGACAGCATAATTGTACCTCCCTTTTTTTCTCCATTCAACATTATTTTTAGCTTGGTCAAAAAACAAATTAATGTTTCTTCTCCACTCAAGGCTTGGAAAGTAATTTCACCGTATCCCCCTATTTATTTGAAGAGCAAATGAATTTTCCATGCAAGCCACCGTGCTCTCTCTTCTCTAACAGATGTTTGAGAGTCTGTGTTGCATCCTGGGTGATTAACCCCGGATTTCATTCGACTAAATTTGGATGCTCCAGATTCTCGTCAGCACTGTCGTGGGATCTAAGTGCTCACATGCAACACTGAGGTGCTTCCTTATCTATTTTTGATATCTGACAACCACAAGAAATGATATGATATGAAAATGATATGGAGCATAGCAAGCCATCTCCATGAACATTGTCACAGTCCATTATTTAATACAGTGAGACTCATTTTGTTGCTTTAAAACCTCCTCCATTGTCACCTCCTCCATACAAACAATATTTTGTCTCTAAATCTTTCTAAATTATGACTCCTGTAAATTATTTTAGGAGTGTCTACTCTCTGCTTTGGGAACACCTCTCAAAATCAAACAAAGCACACTTACAAAAGTAGGATGTATTTGTTTTCATGATGTAAGGCGTCCTCAAAAGAAGTGTTTTTCTGTGTGTGTGTGTGTGTGTGTGTGTGTGTGTGTGACTGGATTGGCTAGAGCTCCCTTGTGCACAGTTAAGCTACAAGAGCTCCCCATGTCAATATTAGTATTTACATTCACACTCAAATGTGAGTCAGTTTGGTACTTCTGAGGATGGATGGTTAATCTTGCCTTATGTCACTCTTAACATCCTTGGCAACTGGCCGGATTTATAGACTAATGACTCTGTGTCTGTGGACTGGGACCAGCAATTAATTCAACACAGTGTTTATGGAGTGAATCAGTACTTCTGGTATTTTTTTACCCCCAGTGACGATAGCATTTACCTCACCTTGAGCTTATTGCACCATTAACTTGCTCTGGCCTGGTCAGGGTTCTGGTCAATTCAGCTTACTAATACACAAACATATTATCAAAGAAGGAATCAAAGAAATGGAATTGTAGCTGTTTTGATTAAAATTAAAAGGCATACTTCCTTTTCACCAAATGGATTTGTGGCATGGCATATTTGGAAAAATAAGGAAAAGCAAGCTTACAACATGAAATATTATATATTTAAATCTGCACACTAGATGGAAGAATGTGGGTGGATAAATGATTCATATTTTATTGACTGTTTTCATTTATAGAACTACAGTATATCTGTATTTCTAAAACCTATTTATTGTACAGCTTGTCCCTAATACTTTATCTGAATTGTATATTTATTATTTAAAGCTGCAATCTATAACAATGGATCGAATTGCTGTGTGTAATATGAAAGGGGCCGCTTGTAGTAACAAACCCACAGAGAATTAACACCCAACTCTGCAGATCCCAATTTGGTTCAGTCTCAAAGCTGGCAGCTGTTTGTACCTTCTCAGCACCAAATGCCAGACAGACAAAATTAGCGACTAGCTGGTGAACACAGTGGAGCATTTATTTTGCAGCTAAAGAGCCAGATATTTTTCTCAGGAGTTGTTGAAGACCAGAACAGAGCTAAAAGGAGAGTGAATATTTGACTTACATTCATCAGGTGACCCAAAACACAACTCCAAATAAATGCTAATGCTGCTGTGTGTCTGCTGAATGTGTAAATAAGCAACTATTTGCTAACATGTTAGCCACAACAACTTTATAAGGTGGCAATATGTCAGTGTTGTGTTTAAAGATTGCCCATCTGCCATCAAGTGGCCAAAAAAACTGGGGCTTTAATCTTTATTGTTTTAGATTATTTTTGTGTAATATATAGAGTTAACTGGAGCCCATCCTTTTCATTCCATTGGAATGCACTGCTTCTAAGAAATATGAAAGATAATGTTGAAATTGAACTTGAACTATCAATGACATACCCTTAACAAAAGCATCTGAGTTCCCAACCATTCCATTGGAGTTAGGCAAGACACTCTGGACAGTAGCAACTGTCTGAATGGTTACTTCTCCAAATTGTTGCTTTAAACAGGAATGCTTTCTCTACCAGTTAATTAAGGGTTAAAAAATATACTCAGGATATTTGTGTTTGTGCTCCACATCCAGCGCAGAAAAATGATGTGTGTGTCTTGCTAATCTGAGATTTTATAGAGTCACCTTTGGAGATAAATCGAGATAGAGCACATGCCACATCAAAGCATCAAAGCAGACTGAAATGCAGATGGACTTTGTGTTCCTTCATTACCCATGCACTAAACCTCTTGGCTGTGATTTCACTTGCCCCTGGTGATGGGATCCGTGGCCACTTAACCAGCTGTAGCCTGAGGCCGCTGTGACAAATGGCCAAACACATTTATTTCTCTCAATCAATATTACTAGCTATACCTCAATCACTAAATGCTCTTTATGGAAGCTCATTTCCTGAGTCACATCATTCTTCCCCCTTTTGTTCCCCGTCTGTCTGTCTTTCTGTCTCTATCACTCTTCCACCTTGTCTCTCACTTGCTCTTCTGTCTTACATACATACGCACGCACACACACATCTATATACACACACTTACACAAAGACCCACACGTAGACATAAGTTCACGTGTAAGGATGGGATCTGGGTGCCATGACAACAGGGCACATCAAAATCCAATTAAATGGAACTTCCTCCCACTTCACCAGACCGACAAATAACTTCCTCCTACCCTCTTCTCCCCTTTGCATGAAAATAACTTTAGAATGTTTAAGTTATTCACGACTGCACTCTTGTAAAGTTGATAAGATTAATACGTCAAATCAAACTGGTGGAGGAAATGGGGGGTTCAAATTTCAGCAGAGTGAACACAGCACAAATGCAATCTCTCTGGACATGGCACTACACTACATGACATGAACACAGAATGATAATGGTTCAATAACTGCATAATAAGAATACTCATGCATCCATAATACTCATGCATTAAATTTCATACTTAATGCATTTTAAATGGGTGGGAAAAAAACTCACA
The DNA here is from genome assembly GCF_020085105.1 of Siniperca chuatsi. Classification (NCBI taxonomy): domain Eukaryota; kingdom Metazoa; phylum Chordata; class Actinopteri; order Centrarchiformes; family Sinipercidae; genus Siniperca; species Siniperca chuatsi. Next base: position 9,582,277 of record NC_058050.1, on the reverse strand, counting down.
TTGCGGAATAATATTTAAACAGGCTCCATGTCTTTATGCCTTTAAGAGTGATATAGTTCTTTGAATCATTAGTCACCCCTTCTCCTGACACATGCCATATTGGATGATACATGTTCAATGGGATGATCTATATGTAGAAAGACAGCAACATGATCTACTGCATTTGTAAAAACAGCATACTGACACACTGTAGCAAAGCTAACTTCCTCAAGACCTGGGTTTATGTGGCTTTGCAGCGAAGCATGCATTTGTAGATCCCCATCTGCCGCTGGTTTTCCACAGTGTGTTAAACGGAGTGGGCATCATCAATCACTGCCACCCCCACATGGGCACTGCCAAGCCCCCAGAGAGAGATGCAAGAGCTGGGCAAGACAGAGAACCAGGCTCCCTGCCTTTAGTGAGAAGCAGCTTACATATTACGCATCCGAGAGGCTGGCCTGGTAATGTCCCTCAAGGGCTGCCTTCATGCTGTGCTCAGTGGCTGCTGGGGGACAGGGTACCGCTGCATGACTAAACCCATGAGACTGAACATCCCATTATTGCTGTGGCGAGCCTTGGGAGGCCTGCCACTGCAGATTGAGAGGCCAGGCCCACCAGCACAATTAAAAGAAAATGATTAACAATTAGCCTGCTAGACAGAAATAAACAAGTGGTTTGCTGAGACAACTTTTCCACTGCTGTAGACCTATTTGTGTAATGGGGGAGCATGTATATTCTGTTCAAGATAGCGAAGTGCACTCCATCTGCTGATGAGTGTTCATAGCCCACAGGGCTCAGCAGGGTTTGGGCCTCCTACACCATGCCGCCCAAACCCACGCACTTCACTTGTCTGAGCAGAGAGAGAAAAGAGAGCGAGGTCATCTGCTTAGTTTGTAACATACTGTTGGCCTCAGCACCACTCATGCTACTCTGTTGTGGATAGATTTGACAATTCGACAATTTGCTAAATTAATAGTATTTTCGAAATGCCACATCCTATTGTTGTTCATGGGTCACCATTCAATTCTGGATATGTTCCTGGAATTTTCCTGCGCCTTGCATAAGTTTGTGTATTGGTTGCAATGACACTTGTCGAATGCTGACTCAGAGTGACTTTTATAAATTGTAAAATAAATCAAAAGACACGGGAGAAAACATACTTGATAAAATCCTCTGACAATTGAATGATAAATTTGCTGGCCCGTAACGGAGTGTGCTCTGGATTGCCTGGAGGTTATTGCTGTGCACTTTATCGACTGTTGGTCATTCATCACCCGGGCACAGTATCAGCCACAGTCTCTCACTCACATATGCAGAGAGAGAGAGAGAGAGAGAGAGAGAGAGAGAGAGAGAGAGAGAATGCAGGCTACAAGCCATACTGCTATAAGGTGTATTTCTGTGTGTAAAAGTTAAGATAACAATTCATGCATGATTGGTACTGTTAGTCTCCTGTCTTAATAATACATTAATACAAAATAAAATACAAAAATTATGAAGTTTTCTTTACTTTTTACTTTGTTTTCATAGAAATGCAGATGAAGCTGAATATACTTGCTTCAAAAAATACAGGTTAAAACTATTTTTCTTATAAGAAAATTGAGATTACAATAATTTGACTTGAATTTAAAAAGATGCTTATGCCAATCTGGTCTGTTAAAGGGTCAAATCCACCAAATGAAAAGAAAAATATAACAAATTTTCCTCTTGTGGTTTCTAGTCAACCAGAGAGATTTCTGCCTCCATACATTGGGAGTTAATTGAATAGCACTTGTGATGGCTGAAGCATTGAAATATGACATTTAAAAAACCCAACATCAACATGTATGTATTTAATCTGTTTAATCTGCGTAGAATATAAATTTGAGACATAAACATACAGAATGACTTGCAGTCTGCCTGTCGAGAGCCTATGCACCATAAAGCCACTCTGCCACAATATGAGGACAGACATCTGAACTGCTCCAAAACCTAAAGTATAGCTTTAGCATCTTAATATTATGATAATAGTTGTGAGCGATGACAGAAGACTGCAGATCTGTTTAATAATTATCATATCTGTGAATTTCCACCTCATTGTGTAACCACCTGCTGATACTAATGCCAGAAAGTCACGCGAGTGTACATGCAGTATCTCAGATAATGTCTTGCTTGTTTTCTTATTAATATATGAAGAGTGTCTCTCTATCAGTTACCCTGATGTAGCAACAGTGTGATGCTCGACACCCTTTGCCTGGAAAATTTCCAAACAGCGTGGAACTCTCCCAGATTTAAAGTATGCATATTCATAAGCCATAATCACGGCCGAGGCTCTGTAAAACTTCATTACATATTCATACACAGGGACTTTTCTTATACATACAAGTTAAACTACTTTATGTTAACACTACAGTTCAACGGTATACTGAATTAACAAGGAAAAGGTGAAGTGAATATGAGAAAACTGGAATTCCTGCTGTGGTTCAAGGTCAATGCGCTCTGGAAACCTATTTAAAGATAAATTACTAATAACAATCAAAATACTTGAAGTAAAATTACCTAAATGTATTTGAGACAAGAGGAAGCTTGGATTAAACATGTTAACCTTGTAAAATCTTCTTACACCTTATTACTATGAGCTTAACAAATGCTGTAATTGTTTACGTGGCCGATAAATTGGAATTTAAGTGGGAAACAAATGCTGGCACAGATTGGAGATTAAAAAACAACCAAAGATACAACAAACACATGGCTAATAGATAGAAAAAATAAAGTGACAAAGCCCAGACTGTCATTTAGAAATAGTGGACATCTTGCCAAACGTCTTATTTCAGCGTACAGGGAGTGCGTTTTCTTTTGAGCCGCTGCCGTTTATTTCTCATCCATCTGTCAAGAGAGAGCTGCAGTATGTCGGCGGTGCACACACCGCCTTTGTCTTGTAAATTCAACTTCTGACATCCACGAGACTGCAGAGGGTTCTCGCTTGACAGAAATAGACTTCTGTTTTTGTTTTTTGTCTTTTTTTCCCTGTTTCCTAACAACAAAGCACCTCTGTATCAAAACCACAATGGGTGTACCTTGAAGTAGGAGCCATATATAGAAATCTTGTAAATCAGGCATGAATTAACACTGAGGTGGCTGTTGACTTGGAACATTTCAAACACCTTTAGAATGATGATGTTGGCGAGTGAAGCAAGCCAAGAATGCCCTTTGTACTAATAGAGCACAGAAACATTGTGGTAGTACCTGGGATGAATTAATGGCAACAAATGCATTTTTCATTATGAGTGTAGCAATTAACGCCCCTGTGATTCTGGTATTGCTTTTGAGCTGAAAATGACTCCCCTTCAAACTAAACTTGTATGTATTTTGGAGCAAAAATGAAAAGTTTTTCTGAATCAATATGTAATAGCCTGAGATTTAAAAATACTGTGCCGGTACACTGCACAGTCTGATGTGGGATCAATAGAGAAATGCATCTAGTTTACAGATGAGGGTGGATCAATAATAAGCAAATTTCCAGGAATTGCAAGAGGTATCGACTACTTAATTAGTCATTTCTCTCAAAAGGTGCATCAAAGACTCGTGATAAAGAAACGCTAATGGGCCTTTGTGAGAAACTTAGACAACAACATGCAGATAAGTGAACGCTTCTTGAAGGACAGAGAAGAGAAGCAATGCATGGAACATCAAAGTCTGTACGTGTATATGTACTATCCTTTATACCTTATTTAGGCCTGGAGAAGAAGTATGAGTTTATCTATAATGTGTCATGTTCATGCTGTAAAGTTGTGGATCTCATATTCTCAAGAAATGTATGGTAATGTATGATATTCTACATGTTTCTAATTGCCAACAAATCCCATAAAACGACCAAAACCAACAATGAAGTAATACTAACAAGTACTGTATGTTCAACCAAAGCCTGACATGGCTTATTCCTCTGTACCATAGACCTTCAATGTTGTCCAAAAACTATTAAAGACACATCATTGAGCCACACCGTTGTACTGGGTGACATGTTTCATTATGATGAACATGGGCATGGGCAATTTTGTCCACAGACATACACCGTCCTGGTGCGTAAATACTCATTAGAGCAGTTATTCCCAATCAGGGGGTCTGAACCCCCAGAAGGGGCTGTGTGATGAATTTAAGGGGTCATGAGATGATTACTGGGTTAGAAAATAAGAAAAAAACATAAACTTGATACACAAAATTGTATTATTTTTTCAGACTTTTCTCTATTCCTTACTTTTTCCATGTGAAATAAGGTTCACCTCTCTAGTTTTTTTTGTTTCTACTTATAACTGTTAGACATGCAACCTGTGGAAAGGGCACACAAGGACAGATTGCTTCATATGAAGGGGTCAGAAGCAAAAAAGTGCGCGACCACTGCACTAGAGCACTGAACCACTGAAAATAGTCCCTAACAAATGCACTATTTACTCCTGTTTGAGTAACATTTGCTAAAAACTACAATATACAGCTATTTTAGGAAATTAGTGGGACTTACGAAAAAAGAAAAGAAACTTTATGTGTGACCCGTTTTTAAAGATTTATGTCTTCAGTATGGAACAAATGGGCTTGGGGCTGAAAGCTACAGACAGGTTAAAGAAGTCGGAAAATGTTGAGAGATGGACCAACACTTTTTGGTCTTTTCATGGGTTTTGTTGACAATAAGAAAAATATTAAACATCCCCAGCTTTATCAACAAGTATAATAAACTCTTCTCCTAATTTAGGTACCCCACAGCTTTCAAGACTTCAATGGTAAGACCTCTCCTCAAGAAATCCAATCTAGATCACTCTGAACTAGCCAATTACAGACCCATTTCTAATCTACCTTTCCTTGGTAAAGGAAGCATTCTCAGCCCAATTTTGTTTTTATTATATATGAACTTCTGAACCCACTTGGAAACATTATTAACCATCACCATGGTAACTACCATTTTTATGCAGATTATACACAATTGTACATCTCTGTCTCGCCAAATGACCCCAATGCACTGCATGCTCTTATTGCCTGTCTCGCTGACATCAAACTTTTTTAAGCAAAATGAGGAAAGAACTGAGATTCTATTAATAAGACCAAAAGCAGCATACAGGTTAAATCTAACATCACAAACCTGGGAGTGATTTTAGATTCTGATTTAAATTTTATTTCTCATTTTAACAAGGTCATTAAAACACCCTTTTTTCATTTCAGAAATATTACCAATGTCAGACCTTTTTTAACTCAGAAAGATGCTGAAATACTCACTCATGCTTTTATTACTAGCCGTTTAGACTACTGTAATTCCCTTTTTACTGGATTACCCAAAAAGTCTATAAGAAAACTACAGCTAGTTCAGAATGTAGTGGCCACAGTCTTAACTAAAACAAAGAAAATGCATCACATCTCCCCAGTACTTAAGACACTGCACTGGCTTAGAATTGATTTCTAAAAGATACAGGTAGCTACAAGTTCTTTTACTTGTTTATAAAGCGTTCTTTTAAATGTTCCTTATGTGTCCCATAAAAGTATCGGTGGAAGTGCCTTCTGTTCTTATGCCCTTAAACTGTGGAACTCACTGCCTCTAGACATTAGAATGGCAACCTCTCTTGGTATTTTTAAAAGGAAATTAAAGACTTATCTTTATAATCTGGTTTTTAATTTGGAGTAAAGTTTGTTTTTACATTATCCTTGGTGTTTATATTATTATTATTTTTTCTATTGAGTTTTATGTATTGACTTATAACACTTTATTGTTTTAAATATTCTTTTTTGTTTGTGTTGTAATTTTACTATGTAAAGCACTTTGGGCTACATGTTTGTATGGAAGGTGCTATTTAAATAAAGCTGAGTTGAGTTGAGTTATCCTTTAAATGGGAAATATGCTATTACCATATGTCTCCATTTTATTCTGCAATCTGCTAAAAGATGTGATTCTGTCCTTGAAGGTGACTTTTGCAACAGATAAGATCACTTTTAAAGCCCAGACATGAGTGGGTGTCATTGCCTAATGATAGGAATGAATGTTGATATTACAAAAAGGCACTTAAGAACTTAAACGCATTAAAATTATCTGAAAACAGCTGCAACCATCCTTCACAAAATACACATCACATCAAAATGTTTCTACAGTACATATTGGAATTTTGCTTGTTTTCACCTTTTCAATAAAGTCACCCAGGCTTTGATGGCAGTGGCTCACTCCTCTAGGCAAGGTGAATATTCAATCAGAGGTGTTTTAATACAGAACAAACACAGAGAGATGATAAGAAAATAGAAACAGCTGTGTACAAAGGCCTGTTATTCCACCTTTACTGGATAGCCTGCAACAAACATGAAGACAAAACAGATGAATCATGAAAAACAGAAAAAAAAACCAAGAAGAAAAATCTGATGGATGCCTTTGTGAGTAAACACAGAAAAAAAAGTGCTTACACACTGAGGCTGAGTGACGCTTATGGGCATTCGAGTTTTTCTTGTGATGACTCTTCTCATGATTTATGTAGGTAAAGGCATCTCCTCTGACCTTGAGAGCTGCTTCACTTTGTGCTGATGTTCAGGTTAACTGGGGATTGTGGGAATTGGAGGTCCCTCGGAGGGATCTTTTTTTCTTGACCTCACACAGATTTTCAGTGTGTGCTGGTATCATGATCAATATCCACCTCAGTTCATGTGGGTTTTTCAGAGATATAAGGTACTGATGATAGATTGAGGTTTTGATATTGCTTTGAACCCACCATGCCTGGAAAATTCATTTCTGATATTTTGCCAGCGTGCAGAACATTGAGTTTATAACATGAAAATTTCAAAATATAAAATTGAAATGTGAAATGAGCCATTTCTGGAAACTGCCATGATATTGTGACGATCCCATAATATTAAAACCTTTTCTTTTTCATTAGCATTAGGGGTAGATCACTGAAAGTCCTTTTTCTACATATTAATTATAATTTAACCCTAATGGTTAAATGGTTCTTCCTTTTTCCATTATCCAACATCTCTTTTCTGTCATTGAAAAGATTAATGATGATCAACTGAAGCTGACTTTCATACATTCTTGTCAGCACCCTGAGGGGGATGTTCAAAGCTACTAAATCAGTGTATTCTTCCAAAGATTTTAAATATTCAGATGAGTCCCTGAGGCTTCGATGCAATAAAAGCTTATTTACCGGGGCATGACAAACACACCTTGCATCTTAATACCCTGACAGAGTGATATAGCGTGGTTACATCTGTATTATGTTCATGGTAGATCAATCTGTCACTCTGCCGCGGTTGGTTATTCAATATTGTCCTTGGCCTTAAACTCCAACAAGTGAGATTTATGCTGTCAGTGCGAGCTGGGAGAAGAACAGACAAAATCAAGACTCAAAGTACTGTGGAGGCATTTGATTTCCCTGATTTGAATTCATCACTTCACTGATGGAATTTGCATCCAGGCATCTTTCTACTATTTCTTTTCACTCATGAGAAATTACATAATTGTGAGCTCAATACACTGACAAATACAAATCATGTCATCACACCAAAAAAGTTGAATCCTGTGCAATCACTTTGTACACCGTCATCAGCACTATAGACAACGGCAAAAAGAATAATTAACATGAAAATGACCCTCTCACTAGCTTGTGGCAACAAAGAAAATACAATTTCCTCAGAGAGTGAACATGAAAGAGAAGTATGGATGAAGTCAGTGATGACTCACATAACATGTTCAAGTGGTTACATTTTCAGTGTCAGAGGAAAATGTCTCGAGCATGTACTGGCATGTTTACTTAACTCCAAAATGAACCCTTCTTAATTTGAAATAAAATGTAAAATGCAGAACAGGATACATAGATTCTTCTAGGGCTTTTCTTTGTGCAGATCCTGGTAACAATAACAACCTCCTTGTCCTGACAAATGAAATGTTTAAAAATGTTCCTTGTTCCACCTCTAATGGCGCATGATTAAATGCTAAAAAGGTCTAATTATCTCCAAGGACTGTGCTAAGTAAAACACACTGCCAAGGTTAAATGTTGCCTGAGTCACATTTCCACTGTTCCACTGATCAAAGGTACAGGGCTTTATTTCTTAGATAAATCTGTTGCTGAGAAGCATTTTCATCAGCTGCTTATTCCAAACAGTATACAACAAGTCAAGGCCCCTCAAAAGTCCCACACCAAATTTCATATAGTTGTTATTGGCCATGACATCGACACTGAAGACAGGGTGTCCCATTGAGGCTTGAAGAAGTCTGTTTACTTCTGTTTTTTTTTTTTTGAGATCCAGGAACATGGCAACCTTGCTAAACAGAAGTCAGACAGGGCTGGATCATACAGGATTTAAGCTAACCTGCAAAAAATGAAGATAAAATACAATCCTACCAAAACTCTCCGTTGTAAACATCCATAACAGATTACAGACCTACTTCCTGTTTCAATTTACCATACTTAGTATAGTTGTGCTCCCACACAGTTTTCCTGTGCATAGAGGGATTATTAGTGACATTACGGGTGAACTAACTTTTTGGTATACCTACAAATTAAGATAATCTACCTAAACTGTTAACTTGTTTACAACCTTCTTGCCCTGTTGGACTTCAGTATTATGATGTTGCCACAATGTTTTTTTAACCTTAACCTTTACCATGTGTTTTAATTGTCTAACTTTAACCATACTGTACTTAACAAAGTGCTTTGAGTTGCCTAAACATAACTCTAAAAACCTGATTCATGCATTTATTACCAGGAGAGGATATTGAGACTGGAAATGAAAAATATTAAATGGGAAAAACGTAATCTAGCAGATATTTTTATTCCTCCAAAATGTATTAAGAATTTAATGCAAATAGTTTCAAAGAAATATATGTAATAATAGAAACCTAAATCTAGCAAAGCCATTTCGCTGCTAAACTTTGAACTTTAAACTCTGACCACGATCGACACTCTCTGTCATAGTGAATGAAAGAAGTTAAATACGATGATTACACAGAATAGTCTCATATTCATATAAATGAAAGAATGCAAACACAATTAATATGAGGAATGTAATTAAAGCATGATACAGCCTAGTGCTGCGGTGATGATATCGTTGAAATTCGACACTAAACTATTAATCAAAACCCACACCTATGGCAGGACTTCGGTTAACCCCTAGTGACAAGTCTAAATCCAGTTTAACTGTAACATCTACAGTTGTATGCAAAAGTTTAGGAACCCCTGACAATTTCCATGATTTTCATTTATAAATATTTGGGTGTTTGGATCAGCACTTTCATTTTGATCTATCAAATAACTGAAGGACACAGTAATATTTCAGTAGTGAAATGAGGTTTATTGGATTAACAGAAAATGTGCAATATGCATCAAAACGAAATTAGACAGGTGCATAAATTTGGGCACCCCAACAGAAAAATCACATCAATATTTAGTAGAGCCTCCTTTAGCAGAAATAACAGCCTCTAGACGCTTCCTATAGCCTGTAATGAGTGTCTGGATTCTGGATGAATGTATTTTGGACCATTCCTCCTTACAAAACATCTCCAGTTCAGTTAGGTTTGATGGTTGCCGAGCATGGACAGCCCGCTTCAAATCACCCCACAGATGTTCAATGATATTCAGGTCTGGGGACTGGGATGGCCATTCCAGAACATTGTACTTGTTCCTCTGCATAAAGGCCAGAGTAGATTTTGAGCAGTGTTTTGGGTCGTTGTCTTGTTGAAATATCCAGCCCCGGCGTAACTTCAACTTTGTGACTGATTCCTCAACATTATTCTCAAGAATCTGCTGATATTGAGTGGAATCCATGCAACCCTCAACTTTAACCAGATTCCCAGTACCGGCACTGGCCACACAACCCCACAGCATGATGGAACCTCCACCAAATTTTACTGTTTTACTCAATTGTGATTGAGAATGACTTCCGGATGGGAGCCGAAACGTCTTGATTCTGAAAACAGTGTCCAGATGACTACGACTGAAACCTTTTCTAAGTAGTTACAGGTATTCAAATCAACAAAATGACAAGGGTGCCCAAATTTATGCACCTGTCTAATTTTGTTTTGATGCATATTGCACATTTTCTGTTAATCCAATAAATCTCATTTCACTACTGAAATATTACTGTGTCCTTCAGTTATTTGATAGATCAAAATGAAATTGCTGATCCAAACACCCAAATATTTATAAATGAAAATCATGGAAATTGTCAGGGGTTCCTAAACTTTTGCATACAACTGTATGTCTATGCCTGTGCTAATAGAGCTCAGATACACAAAGAAGAGCACCTTATCATGTGCACACGAACAACATTGTTACTCCTTGATTCTGTTACCTCAAGGGTTTTGTTTTGCTTCAAACTGAGCCACCACAGTAAACTCAGCTGCAACTACTGTATGACGAGAATGTTTCTGACTAAAGTTAAAATAACCTTTATTGCAGTGTGGTCATCCACTCGAACTAGCATCTGAGCGTCAGTCAGCAGATGCTGCCAGATGACACAAAGTGGTGAAAGCTCCCTAGTTAATGAGGCCTCAAAGGCTTCATAAACCCCCAAAAAACTTCTTCCTGTGTTTCTCTCAGTGTGGGTTTTTCTTCACACACACATATAAAGCACCCACACATGTACACTTGCTACCCACACAAATGTTTCTTTGTGTGCTGCTGATGGCTGCAGGCAGTAGAGGTCATGCAGTGGGTCATGTTGTGGGTCAAAGGTAGCTGCAAGATGAGCAGGCATCTTGGGAAAGCTTATTGTTCGTTGAAATCTTATTTTAAATTGGTGTTTGCAGACCACTACTGCTCACCTCCTTTTACTAAACTGCTGAGCGGCTCTTGATTGAGCTGTTCATCATCCTATTTACTCCTGTTTTGCTTCCTCCTCCGTAATAGGTGAGCAGCTCTAGCTGATGTGGTTCAAAGAGAAGCCATTCCAGCAATATAGCCCTTGGGTTCTGTCATTTCCCAGCCAGAAGCGAACACAAAAGAAAAAAAGCATGGTAATATATTTTGGATATAATTCCAGCATGTGCACAAGTCTGGACCTCCAATTCCCAGATTAATTATTGAAATAAAATGAAAAGAGCTCTAATTGACTGGGATTCTAGTGATTAAAAGAGACAAATAATCGCCCAACCCTGAGCAGCAACCGAAAATAAATGGGACCTTCAATACTCTGCGCATTCCCCTCAGTACGGCCGAGGCCATCCCATGTTCACTTCAAACGTGCGGTAGTACATTGCTGAATTTGTCAAGCAAATGAGCATTTTAGATTTACGGCGCTGTAATGTGACATAATCAAGTTATAATTTATCAATTAGAATAATTAGGAGGCAGATCCAATTTAATTAAAGTGTTGAAAAGGATCAGAGGAAGCCAGCCACATATAAATGAGTTTGTGTGGTTTTTTTCTGGTTGTGGCTTCAGATGCTCGGGCAAGTTTACTGTCATTCTCATTCACTCTCCCCCTAATTGATTTAGGTTCTTGGAGTGAAGGAATGGAGCACATAGTTTTTTAATCATTCCTTCACACAGACCAAACTGGGGAAAAAAAGGAAACATCTAAAAAAAAAAGTACAATGTGGCATTATGACTTAGAGTTTGGCTGTGCGTCAGTGGACACTAATGAATTGGCACTGTCAGCAGTGTGAACTCTAGACCCGACAGTGGGGATGTGCTTAGTGGTCGTGCTGAAGCATGTCAGCAGGTTAGGCCCAGTGAACTTGTAAGATAGAAATGAGAGAAAGAGAGAGAGAGGAGGGGGCAGAGAGAGCAAGAGAGCGAGAGTAAAAACCACCGACAGCAAAGGCCTCATCAGCCATGTTTGATAAAATCAGCTGGCTCTACTCCTGGTCTTAAGGATGTAGGATTCCTCTCCACCTGCCCTGGTTATCACTGTGTCACACACTCACACTAGAGATTACCTTTCATAATTTGGTGTTGTATCAGCTGCAAAAAAATGCTCTCTCGCACAGTCATTTAAAGCGAAGCAAGGATTTATTTTCTCTCTTTAAATCACCTTTCCTTTCTCAACTCTTTCCTCTGTCTCTTGCCCCTTTCCTGCCTCCTTTCATCCCCTCCTCTCTCTTCATTCTGCCACTCCCCCTTCTTCCTTCCCTTGTCCTTGTTGTCTTATACTTGAGGGCAAACAGCTCATGAAAGTAACTTGACGCCTCCCACAATGACAAACGGTCATTTAAAAAGGCCAACCTGTCAGGCAGACAGCAAGGCAGAAGGCATTGCAGAGACAGATGAAGGAAAAATATACTCAAGGTAAAGGAGACAAACGATCAGGGTGAGTGGAACAGGAAGGGACGAAGCTGAAGCGGGAGGAGATGAAGACTCCTCGGAGGAAAGGGACTGAAGGTTCCTGACTCCCTGTCCCAGTGTGAAGCCTCACTTTATTTTGAGTCACTTTATTTTAATTTATGCATGCTTCTGACTTCATACCAGTGAGTCTGCATGCATCCAATTTATATTTGAAAAGTTTCAAGTTGGGCATGCTGGTCCTCTGTGAATTTGATGTTGCTGGAATGCCACTATAAATAATAATTTCAAAGTGTTCATCCAAGCCCATAAATAAACAAATGAATAATTCAGTTAGTAAGTCAATCCATCATCCATCCTTCCAACCATGTGATCCCCACTAGACCACAAAGTGATGTAGAATATCACCACTTAAATGAATGTATTTTACCTACAGAACACTGTCGATAACAGAGAAAGAAATATGTATATATGAACTAATCTTTACTAAGACAGTGTTGAAATCAGGGCTGAACAGTCGAGCAGTTTATTGAATGTGTAATCTGCAATAAAACTGTACTGCTATGACGCTGTAGATTAATACAGTATAGATTGTTTTAAAAGTATTTTTAGTTATTTTTCTGCCACCTGTAGTTGGTTTCAGCTGAACATTCCGTTGCTAGTAGCAACTGCTACTTGCACAGTGCCATAGCAGTTTAACTGACATTGTTACAACCGCCATTTTGTCAGATTTGTGGCCAAGTGAATATAGCATCTTTGATCTGCTTCCCAGATAGGGACAGTTTTACTGTAGCTGTTTTGTGATAGTTGATTAGTAAATTGGTCAACTCACTGCTAACCAGGCTAAGGATTATACCTACTAATGTGTAGTTAATGCAACATTCTTAGTAACTGTTAATTAGCTTATTGTTGGGCTAGCTGTTGTGTATTTTACTCTTCTTCTTTTTACTCTTGTGGATATGTGTATGTTTACTAAATTACTAGTTTACTAAGTAATTGCTGTACTGTTGTACTTCCTGGGGACTTGTTGATCTTTCACTGGGGTTTCTGCCTTGAACGAAGCATAATGTATCAACTGGTAAACTTGGTACTTCACACTTATTTTATACTCATACCCACCTGGTACTTAATTTATTTTCTGACCTGTTTTTATAGTGTATTGTATTATATTTTTTGCAAGTACTTTCTCCTGTGTGCACTGACGTAAAGGTGAGCTGCTGTAACAAAGAGTTTCCCTTCGGGGATCAATAAAGTATTTCTGATTCTGATTCTGATGTATTTGACAGGCTGTGTCCGAAATAACTCCCTTTTCTATTTGAGTGTCTGAATTTTCAGTGTGGAATTTATGCACTATATAGGGCCCTCAAAGATTCCCACAAAGGAACAAAAAAAGCAGTGTCCATTACAAAAACGTTCTGCAGGACTAATAATTGTGAAAATTGACAGTCAAGTGACACTGTCAGCGTTGACACAAAATGATGATGATTAATAAGTGTCTCAGTTTACCTTAAGTCTCACTAGGGAGTAGTGAAAGTACCCACAGTTTAACTTACATTGTTACATCCACCATTTTGTCAGATCTGTGACCCAGTGAATATGAATGAACATCTTCTATCCCAGATGCCTTTGTTGGAGCATTATCTGTAGGTACTCATTTTTATTAGGGCTGTTTTGTGATTGTTGACTTATAATTTGTTTTCTGTGAGTCTATGAGTTTACTACTAACCATGCTAGCCATTAGACCTGTGCTGTGTCTCAATTTGGACACTTCCATTAGTACACTTCCATGTAATAAACTGCGTACACTATGTACTTATTTGTGCAGTGCGTGAAATTCGACAGGGTAGTATTTGTCTCAAATCGAACGTGGCTGTTGTGCACTTACTGGAAATGAAGATCGCATCATTTGACCTCATCTTCTTTTTAATGGCGTATTGCAACCGGACAGAGCATTACTGCTAAATTAACCCAGTAAACATATTGATGGCTTCTATCTGACAACAGTATGGTGGTACTTAATGGAAAAAAAACATAACTTACATTTGTATAGTGCGGTTTTCACCGGAGCAACCGCAACTGCTGCAGCTGCCTCCCCTTGCACATAAACACTATGCCGTCTTCTTTGATCTTTGCTAAACAAGGCTGGTCTGTTGTGCTGGTTCTCTGTATATACACTACACAGTATCTTACAACAAATTGTATCTCGTGTGCACAAATGAATCAAAACGTGGGAACGAATAATTTTTTTCTCTCTATGGCTACTCCAGGGCTCTGTAAATACAACATTCTAAGTAACTATTCATTTACTGTTTCACTAACTGTTATTTTTCTCTTTTTACTTGGACTATATGTATGTTTACTAGTTTAATAACAATGTTGTACTATCTATGGGGACTTAATGTTGATCTTTAACTGATGATACTTTGTTTCTTCTTGCCATGAGGGACAAAGTAACGAATTTGACAGCTAGTACTTTTGAGAACCTAGTTTCCTTATTACTGCACTTATTCATTTTGACAATACCTTTGGTCTAACTCATGTTTATGGAATATCATTGTTTTGTGATTTGTAATCACTGTGTAATCACTATTTTCACAGTTGCTTCCAGTAAAAACTTGGATGCTTGCTGCATAGCTGTGAACCTATATGCATAACAAGGGTAAATAAGTTATATTACATTATATTTTTTGCTGTCCAACTGAGATGTTTTGTCTTTGGTGTAGACATGGTCAACACTCCATACTAACATATACAGTATAATAACCTTAATAGTACACTCTGTTTTCCAGTTATTTTCCAGGAAATTATTATAGTTCACCATTTTGTACTAACAGGAAATGAAACAAGATATGCACAGACGGATGTCAGTCAAACTGCTATTTTTTTGAAAGCTACAGCCAATTAAACTGAACAAAGACAAAGAAAATTGCGTTTTCTCAGATGTAATACATTTGTTTTGGCTTTCAGAGATGTTCCCGGAGCTGTCTCAGTATTTTCAACAATTTGTTGTATTTTTTTCCAGCTGTGAACAGCTCCTCTGTTTCCTTTGTGCATTGTGTTGTGGGACAATAGTGTCCATCAATATCACACTCAAAATCAAGCTCATTTAGAACTCACATCCTGGAACACAGCTAAAGAGTGAAGATTGTCCTATTTGGAGAAGAGCAGTCCATTATGTAATTGTGAAATATTATTTTCTTTAGAGGCTTGAAATTCTTATAGCTGTGTTGTTTGGAATAAGATAAATATAAGATGAAAGGTCAATCAATTGTTTCAATGTTGATGTACCCTTTTCCAAAGAGAAACTGAGATTTCTGCCTCAGTTCTACCAGCAGACACATTTCTCCCCCCAGCAAACTGCAGCTGCAAAAGAAAAAGAAACAAACTTCCTACCCTTAAATATTAATTTTTCTTTACTTCAAATTGACACCATTTTTCTCCTTGAAAACTTTCAAGGTTTTTTTTTTAAATTTCTATCATAACTTTGGAACTGTGGATACAGCCAGCTATAGTGGAGGGAGGAGACCTTCACATTGCACCCAAGTCACACAATGCATGTGGGGCTTCGCCATATGAATTCAATTTTCATTACCCCCCTGTAATAAATGCGGTGTGAATCCTGGGAGGCCATGGCAGCAAAAAATAAATCTGATACATGAATAAACGATGTCCCCAGGGAAGGCAGGCTCCTCCTTTGTGAGGAAGATTGACTCCTCCAAGATGGGACACATCAGCCACAAGGAACAGAAACAGAAATAGAAACTGCCGGCAGAAAGGCGCTTGCTCACAGACTTTCTGTTCAGCCCCCCAACCAATCTCAAAGCTGTATATAATAATAATACATATTCTATGCAGTGTGACTGTAAGCCATCAAATTCTCCCAGAGGTCAGCACTTTTGTAATTTCCACACTACGAGAATGTAATTAAACTTTGACGCAGAAACTTAGTCACTGCACTGCACTTGTCAGTTCATTCTCTATGTCTTCAGTGTTTGTGATGCATGTGCGGGATGATGTTGGTGTTTACACATTTCTGACTTTGTCAGGTTCCTAGAAAGTGGATGATGTGCTGCTAAATTATATTGTCATCCCACTTCTGTTGCAACACTTTGCGACTACAGCACTACTTGCGCTTTTGAGGTGTGTTTGTGCACTCCAGCAGCCCCAGAAAATTTAAACACCTCTTTATTTGCCCGTATTTTTTCTAGCTATTTCTTATTGACAGACTAGCAATATTTTTTGGTTTACCTTGACAGCTCCAGCTGTTGTTCTACCACCTTCACAGGTGGTGGTGTGACGTAGGCTGCCAGGTGGACATGTGTTGTCAAAGTTGGCAAGACATGATTTGGTCGTTAAACCCAGTGGACAGTAAACTAGGCCTACCAGGTATCTCCCATCAGTAATGCTGTCCTGAAAATGCTGCCTAGCAACAACATAGGTATCATCTTGTCACATCTGGCAAGAAAGGTATATTACTACTTGACAGTGCATGTCATACTTCTACCTTTAACATTTCTGAGAAAAGATACAGAACTACAGCTGAAACAAGGTAAATAAACTTATATTGCTAGATTGCTAAATAACTTAAAAATAACTTAAACCCCCCCCCCCCCAAAAAATTAATTATTCAAGACTAGATTTAGAGTTAGTAGAGTAGTAGAAGAGTTATTAGTGATCACACCACCATCATCTGATCGCTCTGTGCTGGTAGTGCAACCTCAATCTCAAAAACAGAGCATTTCAATAGTATTTCATTAATTCACAAATGTCTGAGGGAACAAAAACTTAATTTACAAATCGGTCTATGCTATTGTGGTGAATTTCACTGAGGGCTATTAGCTCGACCACTGAATTCCACCTTCTGCAACCCCCCAATCTGGCATCACAGCAGATGGGTGGAGGTCTGTGATCTGTTGAGGCAATTTTGTGCATGGCTGCCATGGCCTGTCCTGGTGTGACATCTCCTGCTGCTAGTCGGGCTGTACCCTGACCTTCACACTGGGCTGGTGTACAGCTGTCTGGCTGGGAAATGCAAACATACACTTACACCCCCGACACACACACATACACATACACACTTGCAATCCCTGGGGAAGAACAAAAAGTTTAGTTGGGAGAGTGGTTTTGGTGTTTTGTGTTATTGCACTGGCCAGCTACAGTAGACAACTAGCTGGCAGGCAAAAGGGCAGCGTGCTCTGTTGAACAAAATGTCAAATATAGCTCTAAAAATTGGTGCTTAGTCGGTCACAGATTGGATTCAGATAGATGATGGAAATTGGGAAAAGATTATATGTGTGTGAAGGGATTTTGCAGAAAATGTCAAATGCGGAGTAAAAACACACACTCACACTCACACATTCATTGCACACATGTGCGCAAACATACAACCAACACCCCCTGCACTTCCTATTTGTTGGGTTAGAGCAGGAGGACACATATCGTAAACCCAAAGAGACACTTCCTCCGTGGGGAGAGATCTCCTCTCATTACGAGCAGGATTGACACTGGGCCTGGCCTGTCCAGAGGGAGGTCTAAGCCAATAAGAGAGTAATTGAAAGAGGCGCTTGACTTCCCATCTGTAACAGCTTACAGACCAGGGCTGATGTGCCTCTAGGAGCATGGTGTTTAGAAAACAGATGGGCAAAGACAAACAACATGAAAGTTGGCTCAGAATTGCAGGGGAAGAAAAAAACTATTCAGAGAGAGAAGGCATTTTCACCTCTTCCTAGATTATCACGTTTGTCTCCACGTATCAGCCTGTGTGATGCCTTATTTCAAACCAATGTTGATTTCCCAAGTAGATACATGATTAACATCTTGTCACATTTGCCTCATTTAATGTGCTTATAAAAAAATTACTGAGCTGCACAAAGAAATACCAAGATGAAACACGCCAACACAAGAGTGTTTCATAGCTTTCCAACATCCCCAGAGCGCCTGTGGTCCTAAGTGTCAACTGCTGGAGCCAGAATGTGGAGAGTTAGAGGCTGTGCCATAGCATCTTGTCTCACTGAGGTGTGTGTGTGTTGAGTCCCGGCGGCTAGACTTGTTACGGAGATGACAGCGAGTTTTGTTTCACTACACAGCTTTCGCACTGACAGTCTGAAAGCCTGGAGCCAAACAAACAGGCAGCAGTGATGCCAGGTATCTCAAGATATCTCTCTCTCTCACACACACACTTACACGTCCGCACATGCATGCACTACATACAAGCAGTACAGGAGACACACACAAACACAGCACACACACTACAGGGTGGAGAAAACACAGACACATAACCAACCAAACACATTTTGATGTTGTACAAAACATCTGCATCACTGCAGGATTTTGGCTGGTGGAAGCTGAGAAATGATGCAATTCCTCCTGCTTTTACGCCACACGTGGATGATTATTTTACCTCTAAATACTGGCTCACAACGTCTGCTTCATTGAAAATTTTAACTTGTTTTGGAAACGCTTTCCCTTTTTTAAGATAGATGGTATCCATCCTAGCAAGCTGGGTAGCCGCATGCTAGTGGCTAATTTGCAGCACGCTGTGCAATCCTGTCCACTGACTGTTTACTCTACACACACACACACACACACACACACACACACACACACACACACACACACCCCGGTAGCCCCTTTTCCTCTACGGTGCCACCTCAAAGTACTGTTTCCCATCAGAACTCCCCCTACTGGCTCCAATTGTCATTCACCCCCTCAGTTGTTGGTCTCCCCATTCGGGCTATTGTGACAGACAGGTTGTCCCGTCCACATGGTAGTTTCAAAGCTGTAAGCTGTGTCCCTGCTTCCTCATCACCTGCCGCAATGTGTAATCTGGCTCTTCTAAATGTAAGGTCTCTCTTGAATAAGTCTTTCATTCTAAATAATTTTATCTCATCCACCCATCTGGATTTCCTATTTTTGACAGAAATCTGGCGAAACCTGGTGAACACAGCCAGCTTTTGGAAGTATATCCCCCTGACGAAGACTTTTACATATCCCCTCGGTCCAGTGGCCGTGGGCGGGCTTAGCTGTCATTTTCAGAAACTGCCATGAGTTCACTCCAATTGGTACTAATGATTATTCTAGCTTTGAGGTCTAGTTGTTTAAAACCGGTGGTTCAATTCCAGTCCTCTTCAGTTGTTTAATCTTTGGTGATTTTAATTTTCATGTTGACCTCTCATCAAATGTCAAATCCACTGAATTTCTTGGTATTATGGACTCTTTTAACTTAGTGCAGCTTGCTTCTGGCCCAACCCATAATTGTGGCATTATAAACCCTTCTACAGCTAACACATTCTCAGATGCTTATATAGCCTCTTCCCTATCCTGCTACATTGAGGCCTGCTCCTCCTGCCTGCCAGCACAGAAGAGTTAATCCCCCGGTTTAACTCAACTTGTGTAGACATCTTGGACTCTGTTGTCCCACTCATAATCAGAAAACCTAAAACTAAAATCAACCCTGACTCAATGATGACACCAGCGCTCTTAGGCAATTATGTAGGAAAGTAGAGATAAAATGGAAAGTCAAGTCTCCTTTGACATGATGAGAAGCTGTCTTAATTATCAGCAATCCGCCAAAGCAGTGAGGGCCAAAATACTTCGCTGATATTATTTCCAGAAATTCCCACTCTCCCAAAGTACTATTTGATAATAATTCATGCGGTCCTTAAGCCTGCTGCTACTGCCTGCCCTGTGCCAACCACAGACACTTGTGATGAATTCCTAAACTTTTTCACTTTTTCAAGTAAAATTGATAACATTCGATCTTCTATTTCACCTCCTTCCTACGACCCCTCCGTCCTCCCTCCTTGCTCTACAGTCCTAGTTTGAGCCCGTGTCCCTTGCTCATTTAAATACATCTCGTCTCACACACTAAGCCGACTACTTAACCACTGGACAGGTTTTATGCTTCACTTTTTACTCCTCTGTGTTCTAAATTTTCCATCTGTTCCGTTACTTATTTTTTTGTGTATGGGATAGTATCTCTATTGCTTTTTTTTTTTGCGGTTAGCATGTTATTTTATTTTATCTATTTTATTGTACAGCACTTTGGTCAGCTCTGGTTGTTTTTAAATGTGCTTTATAAATAAACTTGATTTGATTTGAACTTGATAAATGTTATGGTTAAATAATCTATAGTGGTCATTTATAACATTCAATGGTCTCTCGAGTCAATAAAATATTCTCACAGTGAATATTACTTTCTAAATACAGTCCTTAACTCAGTGTGGATGAGTAGATGCAAGTTATGCATCATTTACTGTACTGTACGCACCTGTGGGGCATCAATAATTCAAGCATGCACTCGAACCCCAGGTGTAGGAACAATGCAGGCCTTGAAACATTCCTGGAGAAACTGCAGTACTTCTCAGATTGACACAACACTCGACATGATCAAGAGACTGAGCTGGCAGAGTGAACACAGTTTACTAAAAAAGAGAATGTTATTCTAAGGCTTTTAGAGTTTTACCCAGAAGCTGCTCACATTGCAGTCCTTGGCTATTGCAATAATCCAGTTCTTTTGAGCCTTACAATTCACAGGAAGGGAGGTAGCAAGCTAAAGGTTAGACACGGTGGGCTTGTGAGTGAAAGGCTTCAGTTTGAATCTTTGGACTGGTGGTGGAAAAAAACAAACAAACTTATAAATTCCAACACTGCGAAGATGTTCTTCAACAATTTCTTTATCCCCCAAATACTGATCGAAGATTAATGCAGTCACATATAATACAGTATGAGAAGCAATACACTGCTGAAAAATACAGTTTATGATTAGCTGATGTTACCTAGATTATTAGAGGTTTTTCTATGGAGTTTGAAAGCAGAATGCTAACAGCGTAAAAGCAGAATGTCTTGTTTGGAAGCTCCACTTCTCATGCAAAACTTGACACATGATCTAATGAGAATGCACATTAATATGGGTGTGTGAGTCATTATATGATTCCCCATCCATGAGCCACGTTTACTTCAACAGTCCCATTTAGTGATGCACGATGAAAGAGCTTACTTTCCCATTCCCCCCATCTCATTCCTTTGACCAAGTGTTTCCTCCTCTCTGACTATCGTCTTCACCGTAACCAAAGCAGCTGGAGAGAATGAGGATGAAATATTGATAGTGTGGCAGTAATGAAGTCTTAATAAGAGGGATCCAGTCCAAACAATGAAAGAGAGGGTCATACGGGGTGTAGGAAGGTGTGACGCCCAGTGTGCCACATCTGAACCATCCCTCTTGTTATTTTATAAGGTCAAGTCAATTATGTGGCCACCACAGGTAATTTATTCAATTGGCAAACTTAATAAACACTGGAGGGGATGCTCCAGCCAGCTTTGAGTGTGGACTTTGTCACTTGCAATTTAAATTATGGACCTGACTTAGAGGTACAAGTTACTGAAGACAGACAACAGGTAATGATCTATTGCTTTAGAGAGGCTGCCACAGTGAAAGAGAAAGACAGACGAGGCTCGTAGGGGAGCTGGGAAATGGGAGGGGCCTTATTTAGCAACTTCTATTTCCACATTCACACTGAAAACAAAGGGAAGAACAAAAGAAAAGTACCTCTTGAATTACTGGGGGAGCTGGCACACTTGTTTTCTGTGCTCTGTGTTGGAATAAAAGATTTGTCTGCGAATAATTTATTCCAGTACTCCCTTTGCCATTTCCCTCTCCTTCCCCCAGTGATACACAGAGTCTTTTTGTGGTAGAATTCCAAATGATAAATACTGAACATTTATAAAAAGTTGAGAGGGGATATTTAGAACACAGGAAGATACTGCATAAGGCTTTATACTTTATTCACGTCCCTGTGGGAGCCACAGTATCCGGGGATACGTTATGTAAAACTGGTCAAAGCCATGCTAATGTGATTTTGAATGCATGACTTCATCATCTGTGTACCACAGGTATTGCATTGCAGCACAGGTTGCTCAGACTCATATGTCACCCAGAGCCAAAGGCCCCTGACTGAAATCAATAAATAATTCTAAAATTATAGCCTACATTGCAACGTAATATTAATCATTACATTTCTAAAAAAAATGGCTTCATATTAAAGACTCTCAAGCAGGCTGTGTGAGGACAGGAGAAAGAAGAAGAAATGGTTTTGTAAATGTGATTAACTAGATCTGATGATAGGCAATTAAAATGTGTGCACTTAAATTTTTATATTACTCTATACTTTAACAGTCTTGCTATTTTGGAGTGTAATGTTACATTGGATAATGCTTGTGGGAATGGACTTGTCACCAAAGGGGATGCTGTTGAAACGATGCATGTGGGTGTGCATTTGGTGTATTGCTGTCTTCGCCTGAAGCAAGAGATGAGAATATCCGAATAAAGAGACATCTCAGAACATTTCTTTTGGTTCAACACTGATACATACACCACCAGAAAAAGGAATAACGAATCATCCATATGCAGACAATAACTATCATCATATCATAGCTACTAATCTATGATTTGATTGACGATTTCTTTCTGTCTTCTCTCTGATCTCCCTTTTTTCATGTAATTTGAGGTCCAAACTGTTGCACAGTGTGAGTCCAGTGGAGTCCTTGGAAAGCTCTGATCTGGTAGAGAAGCTGGACAGACTCATTGAAGGTTTATGAGGCATTTTGACGCCCATAGCCATGTCAAACCAAGTACCTGCCTAGATGAGAAGTCACTCGATAAGGTACAGGAGGGTCTGTGCACTGGAAGCTACAAATGCTAAAAACATAATAGCCTGTTAAACCAGCAGTGAAAAGAAATGGAGGGAGGACAAGATTAGATTAGATGTCAGACATTGCCAATAGAGATTTGTGTGACATGCTGCGATGTGACTCCATTGTCCTCTAGTGAAATACGCAATGGAGACATGAGGATCTATTTATGAATCATGGGAGCAAAATGAAAATACAGTTTTTCATATCATAACGCATTATGTTACAACACTAAGTGGAGTGGTTGTGGTAGTCATCAATTTTTTTGGCACAGCGGCAGCCTAATGGATATAGAAGTGAGCATTCAACAAGGTCACTAGTTTGAATTTTGGCCGGAAAAAATCTGGGTAAGGGAGTATAACAAGAAGCGCTGTCAGCCCCCTCAACAACTGCCTCTTAAGTGCCCTTGCAACATGTGCCCTTGATCAAAGAGCAGCCCAAACTGCTTCAATTAAGTTGGAGTAGGCCTGGCAGTTGTAAAGTGAAAGTTGAACTCTCCTGACCTGAAACCGCCCCTCCCAGGTCAGGGCTGTAATTATATAAGGGGAAATATTTCAGCACAAAGCTGGTGCTGGATGTCATTAGAGTTTAGGCCTATTATAAGTCAGGGTTAACAATACTCAGCACAGTGCTCTGATAAAGAAAGCCAGGAAAGTTTGTTCCCAGTCCAGTGGAGATGCGGCCTGGTGTGGTGCCGTCCATGGTGCTGAAGTCATGGTGCTGTCAATGGTGCTAAAATTAATGGGTCACTATAGAGCCCCTCTCACTGCGTGTTCTTGTCTGTTTTCTTATGGAGTTGTGAAATGTCACCAGTGACAGCCCAAGGACTGTCCCAATTTAAAGTCAGCATTTAGCCAAGTACGGTCCAAATCCCTGGAAGTTCTTACTGAGGCTGCTTTGGGAGCTGAGTTGTGTTAACTTGAAGTAATCAAGTATCCCAGCAGTCATTTCACATCAGCCAGTGGTGATGGTGGAGGATATAAGCCAGCCTTTAGGCCTGGAGACATCAGGATTTAAAACTGGAATCCGAGCAATCAGAGGATCCCCTTGAGTAGGTGAAATTAAACCACGCGAATGTTGTAGAATTCAACTTTGGTGAACTTTGACACGCAAATGCACTTTGGTGGCCTGCAGAAAGCTGTCTTGACAGTGATGATCTTGGAAGGGACAGAGAGCTAGAGAGTCCTAAATAGAGGAAGCTTTCATAGTTTAGCTGTGCTGCACTATTCACTTTTATTAAACCTCCTCTGTTGGAGTAAAAACACAAAAGAGCAATGGCTTTGCAGACAGTTATGAGACAGGTGTCGATTGTACAAATATGTCTTTTGAATAAACTGTGAAAACGTATTGTTCCATTAGCAACCAAGGTAAGCTGCACTAGTATTCAAGCCTACAGAGATGGATGGAGGGCAATGCCACTGCTCATAAAACTAGGGTTACAATGCCCCACCTTTGTTATAGCTTTTAAATGCAAAAGACTGTTCATGGTAAGTTGAGTGAGCTTTGAAACTTTGCTCATCTAACTTTGATGTTACCTGCCACACCTTTAGACTTTTCTTCTGGTGGCACCACTTTAAATATTCATGACTCTGGTCCATTTTCACAAGCATCAGGAATTCCTTAGTGATTCCTCTCTGTTTTTGTTATGTGTGCACTATTACTGTCCCTTGGTATTTAGGAATGACTGCATAGTTTTTGTTGCTGAACTTTCCACTCCTAGTAACATAATTTTCCTGTCTTTCATATTGAGACCAAAAGCTACAGCAAAATGAAGACCTGGGCATCTGTAAAAGCACTTACTAGTAAATGATGACTTGTTTAGTATTTATAATTTATTATTATTGCTATCCAGCTCTGATGGTGGTTTAGGAGCACTGATGACATGCTGGAATGGAAAGCAACAACACAGGTGTTTGCCTGAAATTGCTTGTTATATACCCTGCATCTTTTATTCATTAATGCTAGCTGATATCATGTATATTACTTCATTATTAAGAAGATGCTAAGACATTATTCATGTCTTATAACTGTTTAAAGACTGAATTATTAATTATTCGATGTTTAGTGAGTCAATTTAAAGATTAGCATTGTAGTTAATTCTAATAGCTAATTAAGTATTCAGAATGATTAAACAATGAAATGTGAAAAAGAAACAAGCATTATGTGGGCCTCTGGCAATTTTACAGTTGGAATAATCATGTTTGTACTGTGCATATTGGTGCTGCTAGTCTGCTACCATGACTTTGAGTTAATGACCATTTATGCCATTCATACAGCAATGAAAGTCCACTTCAAACCCTTAAAAATGTATTTTCTTCAGGAGTGGCAAAATTGGATCTTTGATATCCCTTCTCAAGAGGTACATGTATCATCACACACAATCACATCTCTTCACCACTGTGATTGCCTGCCCAAGCTAAATATTTGAAAATTATTAATCAGGTCGTCAATAGACTGCGTTGTCTGTTTGAGGACTGGTGCCTGGCCCGTACAATAGAGGATGTTTCATTTGGTAGTATATTCCCTTTAAATGCTTTAGGGGGGCATATTGCTAGCTCCCTGGACATTTAGAAATATACATAATAGAAAAGCTGATGTCTGACTTTATATGTAATGCCCTTTTGGGGGTGGGATTTGTTATTGTCACTCTCTGCAGTCTCATTGTGCTTAGCTTAATAGTATATGCTTGCTGTTAGAAACATGTTTAGAGCCCAAATATCAGATGTTAACACTGTACATACTGCCATTCATTCTCAGATGAAGGTCGTTTTACTAATTCACAACTTAAGAATTATTTGTAAGTTAACCATTTAATGAAAATAACTAAATCTTAAATGATTATTACTGCACAAGTTCCTAGCGATTATTATTATTACCAGATGCATAATAGATTGATCATACAACTTTCCTCTACGAAGCCCAGTGCCTCATGGTGAATGGAAGTGGACTCATCATGTGCCCAAGAAATTTTGTTTTGAGGAAACCACAGTGGTAATTGTTGGTAACATCAGTGATTTTACATTCCACCTCTAATTGAGCGCTGGTGTGTCAGAATTCAATCAACATCCCTATTCTTCCCTCAATCATTCTGTTTAAGGACTTTTAACCAGATAATTGCAGCCTCATCTACCATAATGTGCTTATTTTAGGCTATTGTCATCTCATCAGTTAAGTGCTGCAACCAATTTAACTGAAGGTTAGCGTGTCACTTGGGGCGCTGCGCAAACAATATTCACCCTGTAATGGGGAGAGTGAATATGACATTTTGTTCTCATTTTATGATGTGTGTTTGTGTTGTGATAATTTTGCATATGAGCAATTCTTGCTTCAGATTGCTGTTGTGGGAAAGCCTTACTGTTGACTCTGCAGCTATGCACTACAGGCTTCATTTCCATGAATCACTACTGTGTAAAAACAGGAGTGATAAGAGCACAGAGCAGTCTTACAGAAACCAGTTGCGGTTTCAGTAAGCCCTGGTTTCTTCGCCACATTTGTTCAGTCTGATGCAACATAGAATCAGTTGTGTGCTCTCTGCTTTCTGAATCCTGACAGCGTCTTTACTCTGTGCTTCCATTTCACAGGTGGGCTCCCCTACAGCAGGGTCTGTGTTTGTTTTATATGAACTCACCGCTGACCCTGCTGACCACAAATCATGTTGAAAGAGGAATGAGCGAGTAGAATAAACCTCCATCATGGGAGAGGAAAGTACCTTTTAAGATCTGTCAAAGCCTTTGCTAATAGGGGTGATCCATCCAGGGCTTTCAAAATGTCACATCCCAGCCTCATTCATTTGCATAACCTCTAAAGCATCCCAGAGAGTGTGCAGTGCATTGATTTAGCCAGTGACTTGAGAGATGCTTCCCTTGTTGACACAGTTGCCTAAGCGAGTGTGACTGTGGCACTCCTTAATCCACTAAACTGTGTGGCGAGCAAGTACTCTGCCGCACTTTTACAACCCCATCATGAGTCATTCCCACACACTCAGGCTCCCTAATCTGCTGACTACTCTTGGGTAAATATCATTATTTGATCTTTGATAAATCATGAATATGTCTAGTAGTAGCTCACTGAAATGTTCAGTTTATAGTCTGAACTATGAGATCCTAACTCAGCAACTTTAAAGTCCATTAATGGACGATTTCCAAAAACAGTAGAGTAGCTATAAGTGCATTAAACAATATGACTGTTTAAAAAATATTACATCAAGGGAGAGGGATTAAGAATGAAAGTACTTAACACGTGTTCCACTGTTTTCTCTATTTGTACTGGTGTAAGGGGATTGAGCCAGGATCAGTCCAGAGGGCACACCTGCCACTAATTAATCTGTGTGCATGTACTGCACAGTGTTCTACATCATATGAAAACCACATTTTTTGTAACATAACTACATGTTTTTTCATGACACCTTAATGGTCACACTTTGGGTCATGCATTTTCCAGTTTGGATTGAAGTTCATTCTTGACCTTGAGAAGAGTATTTGAGAAAACAATCTCACCACAAAGTCCATTTAGTAGCTTTTCTGGAGCTTTTGATCCATAGTCAATTGTGGCCTGATTTTGGGTTACATGCTCATATGCCTGGTCGATAACAGGTTAAAAGAATTTGATCTTCACACAAAAGAAACCATATCCGTGGGTGTCTCGAAATCTGATTCAAATCTTATCTATAAAAATACAACTCAACCCGACTACTCAGATTGTATTTTTAAATGTTTTAGTGTCAGTCCTCAATGTGTATCATATAAGGAATGAAAAAGTGAATGACAAACATGAGCGAGAGGGAGCTAATATTGTTGGCCTGACAAATATGCTTGCTCTGAGGAATATTTTCTGCCTCACAACTCTGAAATGCATCATAAAATCAGCCAGAAGAAAATCTATGTTACTAGTTTGTTGAAGCGAGGTCTTGGACAATAATGTGATTTTAGCGTGTGACAGTGTGTTTTGGGTTTCTTTTTTAGCCTTTCCAAAACATCAGCAAAAGTGTAAGGAATAGATTCAACTGTGTGTTTGTCTGCTCTAACAGAGCAAGCTGGTATTGTTAGCATGTCCAGCTAACTAGCTTACTACCCACTGTAGTAAGTGAGCTGGTGGTTGGGTTTGGTGCTTTGGTTAGGTTATGGTTAGGGGTTAGGGTAAGGTTGGGTTAAGGTTAATAGCAGTAAAAGACAGGTTGGGGTTAGGGATAAGGTAAGGGGAAATATTTTAGCACAAAGCCGGTGCTGGATGCCATTAGAGTTTAGGCCTAATGTTAGCAGCAACAGGTACGTCCTTCTCCCTTTGATGAAGTCTACACTCCAACAACCTCATCCAACGTTACCAGAGATTAGTTGAAGTTTGCCAAACACATCGGTTCGTCCTCGTCCTAAAAGTCTTTTCTCTTGTAATGTTAAAAGTGAAAACTTACTTACCTAAACTGTTTGAAAATATGAACAGGTATGTAAGCTCAGCAGCCAAACAGGGTATTAGAAGAAAATAACAGTCCGATCATTTTTTCTTATCATACTTAAAATACTAGGACTAACACTATACTGCAGGACAAGAACAATGCTGTTTCTTTACTTCCACATCTTCTACATGGATCATCAACTGTTTTGTTTTGCCAGAGACATGTAGCTTTAGCCTCAGTCTTTTAGCACAATACCACATATGTAGCCAAGTGCATATTTAACACCCCTTGGAAACAGTGTTTTCAATCAACTCATGGAGCTAACATTAGCTTAGTTAGCTAACTAGCTACACTTAATTGCACAAAGGAAGCATTAATCTAAACTAGCTAGCTGATAATATCTGCCATCTTCTGTCGTTGGCTAGAAATGAGTAGCCTGCTTTTGTCTACTTGTCTGAAATCAATTATTATTTAAAAAATGGTAAATCTGCCTTCTTTTTTACCATAAACTGCATATGTACCACAAGAGAATAGTAAGCTTGACAGGTGTAGTAACAGTAACAAAGGGGGGTGGGGTTTAGCAAACAGTAAACTGTATTACCCAAATAAAACATACAAACAAAAAAAACAAAACAAAACAAAACAGATGGAGCAGGAGAATTAA
The DNA here is from genome assembly GCF_020085105.1 of Siniperca chuatsi. Lineage (NCBI taxonomy): Eukaryota > Metazoa > Chordata > Actinopteri > Centrarchiformes > Sinipercidae > Siniperca > Siniperca chuatsi. The sequence goes on along the minus strand of NC_058050.1, from coordinate 9,553,341 downwards.
AGCTCTGGCAACTAGAAATGTATTAAGTAGCAGATAGATGCAATATAGCGCTTATCCCTTTCCATCTTGAGACACAATGTGAGGGTTGACAGCAGCCTGACAGTCAGTAAGATAAAATCACCTTAAGGTTAGGCTGTGACCCATTGAAATGGATATGTGGAACTGGAGAAACACAACAAACAGGTAGCCCTTCATCCCCAGAGGAGCCACACCAAAGAGAATCTCATTAAGGAATTTTTTTTTTCTTTCAACACCATCAAGATCTTGTTTCTAGCAGAGACACAGATCACCATATGGAACATCGACCCATTTTTCTAGAACTCTGAAAGGCATTTTAAAGCATTGAATTTGTTCCTTCGTATTATCATATTAAAACCCTTCACTCTTGAGTGCCTCAGAGCATCAACAGCGATCATTTTGGTACGTTCTCAGCTGTCGGCAAAACCCAGCAGTGAAGAAATTTTAATTCTCTTCTTTTGTTGGCAGGTCAGTCACCAACATGATAAGAGTTTCAGGATACGTGCTGTTTTAAAATGTGTATTTTTCATGATGAACATCAAACACAATGGAGGGTATGGTAAGATAATGGAGCGGCTAAATGCAGCATAGAAAAGTGAGAGAAATGATGGCAAGTGAACTGGAGTTAATTTCTACAGTCTCAGACAGGGGACCATAATAATCTATCACCACCTCCATCTCCCAAGTTATTAATCCCTTAAGGCATTGTTTTCACAGATAGAGATCACAACGACACACGAGTCTGGTAAAAGGAAATTAGAAAAGACACAGTGATAGAAAGTTCAGTAAGTAGATCTGACCCACTGGCACCAGATCACTGCTGTATGAAAAACTGATAACTCCAGTTCTGCTGCACATATGATACACCTGAATTCAAAATAAAGATTTTCTGTATATATATATTTCATGGATAAAAGAAGTGGTGGCACCTGTAGAAATAATACTTTTTAGCAGAAAGATTAATCATTTAGCATTTGAGCTTTTCCTGCAGCAGATATCTTAATAGTGCTGAACAGTTAGTCGGTTAATCAATTTGTCAATGACAGAAAATGAATAGCCAACAATTTTGATAATAAATAATTAATTTCAAGCTTCTCTAATCAGTGGTGTTTCTTGTAAACAAACAAAAGTGTTAAAGGAGCTGTTAGCGACATTCACTGCCACTAAATGTCGCACTAGAGCACCAGCTTCTGAGACCAAAACAAATGGGCACTACGGCACTCCAGACTTTATTGAGAAAAACAGTAATTTTACCTCGCAGATCATCGTAAAACACACTTCATTCAAACTGGACAGTTAAAATAAAACTTACCAAAACTGTCTTTATTAGTCTTTCTACTGTTCAAACAATCACCAACTCTGGTTTGGTTGAAATAAATCCTTAATTCACCGAAATATTCTGGCTCTACGCCTCAGTAGAGGCAAATGTGCCCATCAAAGTAAGTCCACTAAAAGTGCTTGATTTCTTCCCCTGAAAGGCTCAGATTGTTATTCTAAGTGTCTGAGAACATTATGGAAAGGTTCGCTACAGAGACAGACCTTTTTGTTAAACACTAAGATTCTCTTTGTTTAACCAGAAACGTTTTATCGCTTTCGCCCGCCACCAGACTCCATTGAAAAAAATAAATTATTTCACCTTGCAGTCTTTGTTTGTCTTTCCACTGTTCCAACAATCACCAACTCTGGTTTGGTCGAAATAAATCCTTAATTCACAGCATTGGAAGAGAAAAAAAACAGCTCTCCTCACAGTGTACAGTCAGTGTTATTCACAAAAATGCAATGTGTGTATTCTTGAGGTCTAACAAAAGTGTTGAGTGCATTTCCCTAAGTATTTTAAATCCTGTATTCTTTATTCATGTTTATAAGCTTGCAGTCTTCTTCTTCCCTGCCTTTGCTGGTGCATTGCTGTGTATCTGGGCACATTACCACCACCTCAGAGTTTTCGGTTCCAGAACAGCTGATCTGAGTTAGTTCAATCAACTCTGAATATGTTCACTCTAAGTTAAGCGTGTATGTGACAACTATAAAAAGCCATCATCAATGGAGCTCTGATACTACGATTCACCATGGCAACAGCAAGAAAAAAAGGTTTTCCTACTTCACCCCAGTGGAGTTAGACGTTCTAATATGTGCTTATGGCAAGTATGAGCACATTTTCAGAAAAAAAAAAAGCAACACAGCTGCAGTGGCAAAGGAGAGAGAATTGGCGTGGGAGAGAATTGCTGCCCAAGTCAATGCATAAGTTTGAATACAGTAGTCTATTTATTTAACATTTAGCCACGCTTTCTTTTAATATTACAGGTGAAAAAGTAGTGGAATGTTAATGAATAACATTTTATTTTCATTTAGGTGCAATTCCATGGGCACAAAGTGCACAGCCCTATGATTGTACCTCACTTTGGTTTTAATCATGTTTGACATATTAAACAAAGTAAATATCATTCAGTGGCTATTTCAACTTGTAGCAGCTTTAACCCCCAACAGAATGCTGTTTTAACACACATAAATGTCATCTCACCTAATATCCTGCTTTGTAGATTAACATTTGAGTTCTACTCAGCCAACAGAAAGAAGGCAGTGGCCCGCAAAGTGGGTGGAAGGCCACCACCACCACCTCTGACAGAGGCAGAAGAGCTGACCCTGAGCCATAACACTGGGCTACCATTGGGGCTGAAGGCATCCCTGGAGGGAGCCAATCCAAGTCAATCACGCCCCAGGACACAAGAGCCTACATAAGATATAAGTGTGTGTGTGTGTATGTGTGTGTATAGTATATTCCATTTTTTGTTTTTTCATGAATGACTCACTGATGGTGTTATCTGCCTTGTTGAGCCTCCTGCCACAACAGAACTCCTTACAGTTGTAAGTACTCAATACTCCAGAGATTTTGCCAAATATAGTAGTTTAAAGTATAACAGAATGCTTTTCTTCCTCACATGAGGATGGTGATGATGATGATGATGATGATGATGATGAAGACACATTGTCTGCTGCCACAGAGAGGGATTCAGAGAGGCCTACAGAGGTATATGTACATCTTAATATTATTTATGGTAGCTACTGATACTGATCCCCATTTAAAGTACCCCTCCACTCAAAAATGTGTTTTTCTTATGTTTATGTTCCCTAAAATGTCAGACCTTGACTTTACTGGACATGTATCTGTGCAAAGACTGTCACTAGAGAGGTGTTTTCACTGAAGGGGGAGAAGTCTGTACACTCCTGAAATCTGAGATTCAAACGTATTTCGGGCAAGCTAGATTTGTTAATAACAATGTGAACACACTCTAACATCATAGCAGATGTTATTGAATGCTTCACAACCACTAACGCTATGTCAGCCACTGCCAACTACATTCTAACAAGCTAACAAACAACATAAACAAATAAAAGATGCTAACTACACTTACCATTCTGATACGTCTGCTAGTTGCCGATTTTTGTGCACAATAGACTTCTCATCTGGGTCTGATTGAGGCTCAAACATGTATAGCTGAATCTCTCCGGTGTTTCCTCTAACTCTAGCCCTCTTGACACGCACCGCTTTCTCACCATGGATGTATGTCTCTCACCCACATCCATGCTCTCACCGGCACCAGTCAACCTAACACGCAGCTGTGGTGGTCAACCTAACACGCAGCTGTAGAACCAGTTATTTTCCTTAGGAGTTGGTAGAGATCAAAAACAGAGTTAGAGAGAGAGAGTGAACATTGGAGTTACGTACACCAGTTGGCTAGAAACACGACTCCAAATGATATGTTGGTTCGGCATTTTCTGACACGTCATTGAATAAATGTTTGATTGTTTAATAAAAGGAATTATACATACATATTTAATGAAAATAATAGCTGCAGCTCTGCATCCTAAAAAAACACTTAAAATCGCAACAGCAAATTGTATCAAAATATATAATTTACTGTACATTTCTATAAAATTCCATTGAATCATTTTTTGATTATATTTATTGAGTTTTCATAAATTTTTCAGTTGAGATTTAATTTTAGCTAAACATATATTTTTTCAGGTTATGTAAAAGTTGCATGGTTACTCAGATTAATTCCCTTATGTTTTCGTTTGTTAACTACAACTTAGCTGTCAAACACTGTGAATTATCTCAGCATAGTAAACTGCAATTAATAATTTTGACAATAACCCAACCAAACAATGCATTCTGTAAAAGCTCATTCTGCAAAACAATAAACCATTAGCATGCATGATTGTGATGTATTATAGAAAATAAAATAGCGCCGTACTTCATATGCTTGGCGCATTGAATCGATTGGGAGTTGCAACATCAGCTGGAGTGTGTGTATGTGTGTGTGTGTGTGTGTGTGTGTGTGAAAGAGCGAGAGAGAGAGAGAGAGAGACAGAGAGAGAGAATGATTCATTGGGGAAATGGCTGGGGGAAGGTTTAGGAATGATGATGAAAATCGATAAAGAATAATAAATGAGAAACAACTAGGCAGATTATAGAGGTTATTAGGATGTGGAAAAAGACTGGCTTCGTCCTTTCAATTCACACGGAGTACAGCAGTAGACAAAAGTATGGAAAACACCTTAATGTCGTAATGCTGGATTGCATTTGCTGTACTGTAGGTTGTTCTGTGCTTCTTTTTATACAATAGAGGGTAGCTGTAGCCTCCAGGTTAGTGAAGCAAGATTGTGAGCAGAAGGTCACCGGATTGAACTTCTCTAGGTGAAGTAAGGGAGCGAGTAATCTCCTACCCCCAACTGCTAATTAGGTGCCCTTGAGCAAGGTCTTCAACCCCACAACTGCTCCAGTGAATCTACTCAGGGGTGCACCATATGGATCATCTCCCAGGTGTATGTGTCTGATGTGTGAATAGCAGTGCTCAGTCTTTTCTGGGTAAATGGATTTTAAGAAAACAACAGCGGCACCACAATACTGGCTGTATGTATTGTTGAATACATACAGCACTGGTTAGTAGAAATGCAATCATACTAGGACAATACTAGGAAATTAAAAAGCATGCACTGCTTTTGCCTTTCTTTATCTTGGAGAAAACATACAGAAGCTGTCTGCAGATTAATTAAAACCTTACAGTGTATTGATTAGAATATGCCTGTGGAAGAATACTGACAAATAAATAGACAGCCTTTCAAGGAAATTCTCATGCTTTGACAAAAACAAACAGAGTTATTTAACAGACAGGTGAAAACAGAGATAGTTAAAAAATGAAAATTAATCTTCATGCAGAGGAGGAGTGGATGGGGATACACCAGTGTTTAGTGGATGTGCCTGGAATCACAATCGTTCTGTTTACCACACGGCAAGCAGGACAAAAGTTTTTGTTTTTGAAACTTCTGTTAACCCCATCACTCACATTACTCACTAACAGAAATCATACTGGTAGACGGCTTAAATATGGAATAATGTCTTGATAAGGTTTTCCCATTTTTACTTCCCAAAACAGAACAGCAAAAAGAAAAACTGAATCTACATTTGTAGGAGTGTTTCAAATCCTATGTCTGACAACATAAAATAAGATAAGATAGAACTTTATCAACAGCAATTTATATTTCAAGTGTTTTTTTGCTGTTGATCCTTAAATCTGCACTTGGGGGCAGCGCAACAAGCTGTAAAGACATTGACATGCTATCACCTTAAAAAGTTCACATGGCAAACATAGCAAACAGTGGCTTATCTAAACAATGAGCACCAACAACTTCCTCTGTAACATTAAACTAGCATTAGCTAGTTTACAAAAATATTCCTTGTTTTTGCACAGGTTATACAAACTGTCCATTTAACTATTACAATAAGCAAAGTACAAACCCAAAACTCTGATTGTGAAAGGTGTCTCCATGGCAATGTTTGTATGTATTAAAACGTAAAATTAGCAAAGTAAACCAAGAAGTGCCTCAAAATGTTTTAAATAAAGAATTTTAGAGAACATGAGAGAAAAAAACATAAGAAATGTTTAACTTCTGCTGACTTCTGTGAACCAAAATATGAGCTGCAAGATGCTAAAATGCTCCATAGAGCTGAGGAGGACAGCAGAGTCGGGTGATGATTATGTTGGTTTGTCACCATGAATGTCACCTTTCCCTTTACATGTAATCATCCGGCCCATTGTTAATATCAAAATATTGATTAGTGCAGCTTGCAGTGTTTTGTTGTCAATCCTTAAACAAAACTTTCATAAATCTGAAGTATGGTAGACTAAATAATCCTGTGTGGAAAACTGAATAAGCCTGAATCAATACTGAGGAGTTCCAAGGCCAGGCAGAACTCATATCATTTAACAACACTCATTTAATTTAGCACAATTACAGCAGCTGTAACAACAGGCACAGCGTGGCTGGCCAAGCACCAATATTGTATATTACTCAGATGATCAGCTCAGTTTTTATTGTTGCATATTGTATTACCCAAACTTGAGGGCGTGCATTTCAAGAAACCCATATTCTCAAGGGATCACAGGCTGTGGCTTTAACATAAAAGAATGACCAGGTGCTTTGATGAAATTGCAGTCGCCATGCACAGCTGGCTGCGGTGGGTGGAGTGGTCGGAGGGGTGAGGGTGTGGGTGTGGGGATGTGGGGGTGAGGTGGCAGGGCTGAAGCAGGGGACTTCAAGCTGAGAGGACACCTCAGAGAGCTCCATCTGTTCCCTTCGTCAAGTCCTGATGGGAAGGAATCCCCGTGCCAGGATCCTGCTGGCTCCCCCTCCTACTGGATATGCACACACACTCACACATGTATTCCATACACAAGCATAAACAAGCATAAACACAGATGTACATTACACACACATACTCACACAAAACACTCTACAGCTGTAATTGAAAATTTCACTCATGATGTGGCTTGTCAGAGAATGTAAGAAGCCATTTTTCTCCGGCTCCATCCTCCTCTTGTCCTTGACTCCTTGACCTCAGCACCAGCGGTACTGCAGTGACTCGACATGGGAGGCAGCGTTCAGCCTTTCAGACGACAAGGGAACAACCATCTGCTTTTGATACTGCTTTATCATGGTGTTCAATGCTAATTCACCTACACAAGCAAGTTTGAGACTATTCAAAGATGACACGCGAAACTCTGTTTGTCATCTCTTGTGGGGGGAACAGCCTTTCAGTCTCATCTTGAGTGGCTAAGAGGATTTGTCTCAGCGAGGTGCCTCTGCTGTGAGTTTTAAATCACTGCTGACAACAGAGTTTCTCCCTGGATTAGATCTCCAGTTTCATTATGATGGCCCCGATAGCATCTACTGCAGAAGGGATAGAAGGTGGCTCATTATTTTACACTAAAATGTTTCCTTCCTCGCCAGACTGAAATTAATTTCAACTTAAAAGAGACTTGTGTTGCATCGATGTAGGACAGAGCTACATATTCCCTTTTGAAGCTAAGTGATAAAATGCTCCTTTTGAACTTGCTTGTCAATCAGTATAACTTCTCTGTAGATTTGATCTCTTGCATTTCAAAAGCGCATGCTGTGTGGGTGGATACCTTTGTGTTTATAGCTGGATGTGTGACACGCACAGTACTGACTGCTCGACAGTGTCACTTCATACAATTAATTTAAGAGTTATGAGGACAGTGGCGCATTTGCTATTCTTCTGCTTTGTGTAGGCTCACTGGTCTAATCTGTTGTCGTTCGTATAAGTAGTCTGGATGTTGAATAGAATGAGTGTGTGTGTGGGTACCACAGTGTGTGTCTTAAAGCTGTTATGTGTTTTATGTGATGTTAGCATTTTTCAAAACATTCCAATGGCAAAGGTTTTTGTTTGTAAAGAAAATGAGACAATCCTGGTGAAAACCAGTAGCATACATTACTGTGTCTCTTCTGATACTGATGCAAAGCGGCAAATTTTCTAAACCTACACATTGTAGCTTTAATGTACTGCATTTCTTTGCGTGTGTAAATACAGCACGTCAAGTTATAATAATGATGTTCCTACAATCTAGACCTGAAGCGATTAGTTGGTTATTTGATTAAACTATTGACAAAAAGTATATCTGCAAAAATTCTGATAATTCTGACAAAACAAGACATGTGATGGCACAACCTTGGGCTTCAGGAAACTGTGACAGGCATATTTCAGTCATTTTATGGACCAAACAACTAATCAGTTATTTGAGAAAATAATCAGAAGATTGCAGCCCTAATAAAATCCTTCATTGTACTACACAGAATGTATAACATGATCAGCAAAACATTAACTGTCAACATTCTCATGTGTTTAAAGGAAATCCATATTTTCACCTAATATATGCATGGCAGAGTGCTGCTAGAGGTTAAGACTGTTAGGTAGCAGCTCGTTACCCTGCCAGTCTGTTCAGATCAGAGTGGAGGAACAAAGAGTGATGTAAACGTAGGTTTTTCTGAAAATACTTCATTATCACAAAATCCTTATCATCCTCTGCTGCTTTAGCGTGGAGTTTCATCACATGCAAATAAATTGTCAAAGACATTACCTGGTCAATGTAATTTTCATTAGCTAGATACTCAAGGTAAGACAAGTGTGACTCTGGATGCTCAGCAACTGTTGTAGTTTTAACATATTTAAATTAAGTCTCAATAACAACATGTGAGAAATGCCCCTAAGGGGACATGAGTAAAAGAGTAAAAGCTGTGAGGGGAGGGGTGGACTATGTGATGAAGAAACTATCTTGTGTGCACTAGAAACTTGTGCTCATGTGGCCTAGGGGCTCCACAGTTTTTGGCTTAAAGTTTAGGCAATTGAAACCACTTACTTAAGGCCGGGGAAAGATGTTTTACAGAATGAAAATGTATTTGCTTAATAGCATTAGACATGACACAGGTGTTGCAGAATAATTGTATACTTCATAAGAGAATGTGTTGTATATGTGCATGTAATGCAGTAAAATATGGCTAAAAGTACATTTAAGAAAGAGAGAAGGACATCCATAGGCCATCAATGCAACCTCTCAGTTTAATGGGCACATGCTCTAAATAACAGGCTACTGGGTGAAAGGTCTATAGTGCAACTGTCTGAGGAAATCAGGGGCTGTAAAGACTTAATAAAGGCAGCGATCCACCCCTTTAACCGTTTTGTTATTCACAGATTAAAATCTGATTTGTGGGCTGTAATAGCAGGGATATCCTGTCACAACACAAGTGTGACAGGAAACTGCCTGCCTCAGTTGGACCAGCTCATGCTTGATAGTGCATTATCATTAGGAGGGAGCCACAGATTAATATTTCATTAGGACTGTGGCTATGCAGGGGCTTCCAGGCATACCAGGTGATATGTTATTCCCTGCTTCACACCAATTTCTCCCTCACAGGCAGGACTAGGATACAAGTACTCTTATTATGATGGACAGAGCAGTGGAGCAAGGTGTTCAGGAAAAAAAGAGATATCCCTATTTAACGGTGAGTAAGCATGGTCAGCCAAAGCGGTGTATCATCACTTTTCAGGGCATGGCCATAACAAACCATTATTGGGCTGCTGTGGGTGATGGGGAGGAGCACCAATCTTAACAGGGCTGCTTGTCATGGATAGCGGGGATGGCTAACTCCCTTTGATTTAAAATCTGTTGAAAAACAACAGCATAGAAAGAATTTCTAAAACAGAATATCATGATGTTGAGCGCAAAAGGTAAGAAAAGTAAGAATAATCAAAAGCTTTAGTAAGTTACACTTAAGTCATAAGTCTCACTTATGAAATTACTTCGAACAGTTATTCAAACCATTTCAGTTTTATAAGAGACTGCTGTAATTACGCAATTCAAGATCGCTCAATTAATGCTAAACCTATTAGATATCAGTTTTATGGGCAAATATAAATGTTTTACATTGCTGCAGTTCTCTGGAAAAGTGTTTAAGCAGACGGAGAGGGTGTTGAAACTCAAAACGTGTTGAATGCATTTTCCTTGCAAAGCTGATTGCTACGCTTCTTAGCGCATAACCGACAGAAGGAATGTGGAATGTGCTTGTGCGTCCCTGTGCGTGTGCACGATAAAAACAAAACGGGGACCCACTCGTAAAAACAATGCTCCATATCACTACTAGTGGTCAAAAACTCCACGGAGGACCTTAAACCGGTCTTGTCTGGCTTGAAGATCTGTCTACAATAGCAATAAGATTTTTTTTTATGTTTTTTTTTTTCATCAACAACGTCTGTCTGTCTGTGGAGTGGAAGTTTGCAGTCTTGTATATACAGTACCTTTATTGTTGTCAAATAAATCTATCTATCAAACTTCTATCAATTATCTTCAATCTGTCAAAGAAGAGGAGTACAAACAAAAAAATGTGAGTCAACCTGATTCAATTTATGAGAGGCCTAGACAAGAACACAAAACAGTCTATGTCATACTTTTACCTCAGCAGATTTATCTGATACTTTCTTATGTTATCACTGTAGCATATGATAGAAAGCTGCAATTATAGTGATTTTATTATTGTAAAGACATTTACAGATCTATTTTCAACTGTGATTACTCATAATTAGCTTTTCAATTCCTTGGCATATGGTTTGGCATTTTACCTACATGTAAGACTGAGAACCCACCTTGCAATACATACATGTGTATCTCTGCATGGTATTTCAGTGATAGTTTGACAGATGCATACACAGGCTAGAAGAAAACAAAATAACATTCCTTGATCTTGTGGTTGTTTGTACTGTATGTAGGCAGCATCAGATTTCATCAAGAAAACTGTTTGATAAAACTTAAGCAAATCCTCTCCTCTGCAAAGTGCCTGTATTATTTTTGACATTCTCTAGAAACTGGGAGTCTTCAAAGATGGCATGTTTAAACCTCAAACTGTTTGAAATATCAAAGTAGTAGTATGGCAACTTTCTAAATGTCACCGTGGGGGATCTTCCTCTCTTTTGATGCTCATTTCATGAGGAACAGTAATGACAGGTCTGAAGGTGTTTCAGCACCTCTATCAATGCAGAGACGCTGCTCTTATGTCATTCCTCCCTCTGTTTGAATACTCACTTTGAGGATATGAACATGAATCGTTTTTCATTCCCTAAACCTGCACATTTTTCATCTTTGAATGATGCAAATAGTTGGCTTACAGAGTAATTGCAGTTGTCATTTTCCTGGATATCCAATCAGTGGTGTCTATTATAGTCTAAAGCATTATGCATTTAAAGCTGGAAGATTTCATTCATACCTAAAGGAAACACTGGCTTATAACCTAATTTATTAGGTAGACATAGAAAGTCAATGAGGAATCGAGTCCCTTCAATCTCTTTATTGAAAGTAAGTATTTCTGCATGCTTGAAGGCTGCTACTGACAGACTAATGATAGTTATATACAAGCCGATGAGCTGAACGGCAGGGTTTTTATGTGGAAATGTGAGCTCCACTAATGGCTGCATTGACCCAACAGGGTGTATGCAGACACAAGACAATCCATCCCTGAACAATGCCTCCATTTTATAATTTGGGGCTGAGACAACATAATTGTTACTCTATTTGATGGTTACCCCCCTCACAGAACACTTTTGGTCTGTTTGTACATTGGCTCGCTCTCATTTATCACTGTCTCCTCCATTCATTTCTATTCTATACAGTGCTGATCCAGTCCACCTCACAGAATGTCTAATAGGCTTTAATTAAGTTGATCAAACCTCCCTCCTCTCTTCTTCCCCCCTTTCCTGGCATCCGTTTGGGATGATGAGGGCTGCAGATAAAAAATATGGAGCTGATTGCTATGCACACAATGTGCACAATGACTTCATGACCAGCTAATCAGCTAATCAATGGTGTTAATGAGCAGTTGCCATGGTAATTTATATCAACCCCTGTTTCAGAAAGGAGGAAAATTTCACCTTCAGGGCCCTAAAGTTTTCACTTAGGAACATGTGCGTTCATTGATTGAAAAACAACAGGAGCACAAACTGTTTTAAAATAATCACAAACATGAAACAGAAGGCTCAAAGAAAGACAAAATAAGAACAATAAAGTACCATTGAATGTTAACAGAGTGCTCTGCCCATGAATGACATGTTCTCTAATTAAAAGAAACTTGAATAATAATAATTAATTATTATTGAAATATGAAAACTTGATTCACACTGTATATGAAAGGCCCAATGATATGAGATGAAATACTGTACACACCACAGTGCAGCACTGGGGAGTTTCATCTTTCTAATCATAGAAGAGTGTGAAGAAATGTTACAGTAATATAAAGACTTTCATTTAGACAGGTGATGGTCTCACTAAATATTGTAACAAAACTAAATTAAGATAAGGCAAAGGGAGGTTTTTAAAGAATGGGAGGTTAGTGATGAAATTGTCTGACAACTCCAAAGTGATTTTTACAGAATAGATGAATTTAGACAAAATGAACCATCCTATTTGGATCAAATCATATAATTTGCCACTGACATGAAGTTAATAGAGGTTATTTTTGCTGTGTGTTTTTGAATGACATTTGGTTTCCTTTATTTCTAAAACAGAATAATGTCTAGCAAACTGCAGAGAGCTTCCATTGCGTCTTGAAATCGAAAAGCCTGTAAACTGACTTTGGAATGCTTGTTTAAAAGTAGATACAAATGTGGCAGCAATTGTCCTGTATAACTTTTGCAAATGTGACTTGCTCACAAGTCACATCAAATGCTTTTGATTCTTGAACATTGTTAACATTTTTCCATTTTAAAGTAAAATCATAAATGCTGTTACTACTGTGTACATAAAGTGCGTGAATCGTGATTGCAAGCAGTAGATTTTTTTAGGTTGTGTCTTCCAATAACACCCCATATGTTTTTGGCCTCAGATAAACATTAACAAGAGACTTTCAAATAGTAGTCCAGTGTGAAATGGCACTGACTTGTCACAATGTCCGACGTTACTGGTGAGTATTGTCCGCTGTCAATACAGTGAAGGTTCCTTTCTGTCATGTAATGAATTTCTTTTTACACATATTACTTATTAATTAAATGGCAGAGTTGTTTTTATTTCCACATTTATTCAAGTTTACTCTACTGATTAAGTTGTGCTGTGTCACAGGAAACACTACATAGGAACAAATACAAACACAGTACAGTACAAATACAGTACGACCCACACTATTTTGTCTTTTCCATCTGGTCAGCTAAACAGCTTCCAGAAAGACATCAATCAAAATCATAAATGTCAAACTCAGTCCATATAAACAGTAGAAAAGGCAATAGATAACATTTTACCGTAAGATAGCTAACCAGGCATCCTTTTGCGTTAAAGGAATTGTTCAACCTTTTGGGAAATTCACTTTCTTGCGGAGAGTTAGATGAGAAGATTGATGCCATTCTCATGTTTGTCCGCTAAATATGCAGCTGGAGCCGGAGAACGATGCGATCATTTTGACAGATACTGTGATGGCGATATGAGTCATGATTTTAGTGGGAATACTAATTTTTGCATTTCATTTTCACTGAAAAAAAATAAAATAAAAATGATGATGAAGCAATTTTTGCTGGGGTCTGTACCAAAAAAGCATGTCCCCTTACGTCTGGGGAGAATATGATTTGTAGGCCAGGGCGTCTCTGTAGCACCACAATGCTTAATTTATAAGGGTATGTTGTGACACATTTTACCTTTATCAAAAATTGCAGCTCCTGCGATTGTACTTGGCAATATAGTGATTCCGATAATATTTCGATTCATTGTTCATTACCTTGCAGCACCTCTAAAGCTCACTGATTAAGACACTATAGTATGGCACATAACCCCGTAAAAATCAACTAATTGTCGAATTAACACAAACGGTTTTTATAAGGACTAAACAAACAAAATTGAACATGCTAATTAGCGAGCTTTAGAGGTGCCGGTAGTCGTATTTTGTTACCTTTGGACAGGTTAGCTGTTTCCCAGTTTCTAGACTTTATGCACAGCTAAGCTAACGGGCTGCTAGCTCCAGCCACATATTACCACAGCGTACAGACATGAGAATGGTATCAATCTCTTCATCTAATTCTCAGCAAGAAAGCAAATAAGCATATTTCCCAAAAACTATTCCTTTAACCCATAAGATACAGATATAGCTACTAGTTTTACACTCTTTTAGAAGAAACACATATTTTTGTAGGGAAAGTGATGCATTTATTGACTAATATTGTTTTTTAGGTAAAGTTACAGTGTCCTCTTTCTTATCTTGGGTTTTCTAATGTGTGGTTAAATATCAGTGTCCTCAGTCCTCAGGGATACAGTGTCAGCAATGTCCCTGGCCATCAGATTAGATATCTGAGTGGGAAGGAGTAGTTCACTGTGCTGTTGTCCACAGTGCACCTGGGAACAACCGAATACACTTACCTTATTGCTCTCTATTTGGCACCACTGGCTTTTCTGTCCATTATTGTTCACAGAAAGATAGCTACTGATTTCATATCTGGTAAACTGACAGCTGTGTGTAAACACACACATGTCCATTCACAGTACACACACTGACTGAGACTCTCCTTCTCCTGTATGCATCCTTAACCCTGTCATTAACATATCACTCCTGCTGCAAACATCTCAAGTAATGTTACCTATTATTGGTCATCAGAAGCTGTCCAGGCAGACAAGAACTGTTATTATTGCTGTTTTAGTTGCCTTAACACACTATCCTGTGTAATGTTATGGTATTTGCTCCAGCATGCAATGCATGGTCAATGCCAATCTGACCTGTTTTGGACTTTGTGTGCAATGCTGTAGACGTTGGAGAAAGAGCAAAACATTTCAGTCAACAGGCCAGGGTAGCTAGCTGAGTGCAGAGCTGTGCTGTTGCCTTGGCTGGCCTGTCTACACCTCATTTTGACATTCAGCATGGTTTCCCCCATGTTCCCGACCCTTTGACCCCTTCACATCCTTCTCCCAGACTGCTGGTGACTTATTCTGATCCGGAGTTGTGGGCTCAGCAGACCTCCTGAAGAAGAACTGGGAAGCACCCTTCTCCAACAACATCAACATTTTATGTTCCAGGTGGGCACATCCAGAGAGTATTGTGGGCCCTTCTTAAAGAGACATTTCAACCCAAAATCAAAAATACATATTTTCCCTCTTACCTGTAGTGCTATTTATCCATCTAGATTGTTTTGGTGTGAGTTGCCAAGTTTTGGAGATGTCTGCACCTTGTTGTGAGCAGTTTCAAGTAAACCCCCCCCCCCTCGCACACACACACACATTGCCCGATTAATTGCCATTTAATTTTATTGATCAATTGCCTTTTTCATACAGTGGTCTTATAGAACAGGCAGAAGACGTGACATGTGGTGGGTTTCTCAAGCAGATTTTTCCTAAGTTAACACAAGCTCTTTCTACTTATTATCCTGAAAACAGTCAAATTCCCAGGACACTTTTGTAACACTTTCTGTGTTACTCTCTGCATGGTTGATGTTGTGGCTTCAAGAGGGTCCTCTGAAGTCCCAAGCTCCTCAGAGCTGATGCAGTGTAGAGTTGGAACCATCAGGAAACAAAGGACATTTTCCAGAGCAAGTTAAAAGCAGCACAGCTCCTTCTAATGCTCAGAGGCCTATTTTAGATATACGGAGCTTTTAATGTCTAATGCACACTGCTGGGCTCACTGACAATGTCGATGGTTTAAAAAAAAGGACTTCAAAAAAAGCAACAAACATGGAATTTTCCACACTTTTAGAGAGAGGAATGAGTGAAGGAGGTGCAAATGATGTAATTTGAGTGAAAGTACCAAAAAATTTGAATATTTCAGTCGCTGATTTTAATTGAAATACTGTTGAAATTAAGTGTGCATTGTTATTTAACAAATTGGGTTGCTGTGTTAGGAAAACATCCATCCATTTTCTATACCAGTTCATCCTGTTGACAGGTGCAGGGGGGCTGCAGCCTATCTCAGCATACACTGGGTATGAGTGTGTGTGTCCATAGGGGAGAGGCATTGTAAAGTGCTTTGTTCTGCTCTCAAATTAAAAGCACTATATGAGTGCTATAGAAAACATATTCATAGATTTTGCAACCATAAGGAGATTTATTATATATTTTGTGCATTTTATGCCTTTATTAGATAATAGGGAACTATGGAACCCCAAAATGCTCAACATTCAAATGAAAATGAAAATAAATAATCATATGAATTAATTATGTAAAATATAGAAATGAACCAACAATTTGTGAAATAATTTAAGAAAACTTATTATTTATTTATTAAAACTCAACTCTTTATTATGAAATGATATTTCATCATTCATTTCCATAATAATTTTATTGTAAATCATTTTTATTTCATTATATATTCAAAATGCCCTTTTTCAAAAGTCTGTTTTTATTTCATTATGGCATTTTTCCCGATAACACATTTAATGTCAAGTTTGACATTGTTGTTTCACTATCTTACAGGTGCTAAGTGGCTAATTCTGGTAGAAGCTTGCTGGCTTAAGAGGCAGGGGACATGTTATTGGCTGGTGAGAGGGCAGTGACAACACCACTGTCATGAAAAGTGACATTATGAAATGAAAAGTGGCATGAAATACAAGTGTTATTGGGGAAAATGCATTTATGAAATAAAAGCAGACTTTTGAAAAATAATCTTTTTATTTTTAAATAAAAATGTCTATTGTGAAATAAAAACTTATGAAAATATGGATGAAATAACAATTTATAATAATGAGTTGAGTTTGAATAATTTTTTTACTTATTTCAGAAATTATTGTTTCCTTTATATATTTTCCACAATTTATGATGTTTGATGTTTTTTATGACGGACGGTTTAGTCCCTCATTCGTCCAGGAGTGTTCTATCGTAGAAAAGGTTTCAGTCGTAGTCATCTGGACACTGTTTTCAGAATCAAGACGTTTCGGCTCCCATCCGGAAGTCATTCTCAATTTTTATGACGTTTATTTCATAATTATTTATTTATATATTTAATATTGAACACTTTGGAGCTCTACAGAAAACAAGGGGGAGAGAGATGCAACAAAAGTCCCTGCCTGGATTCGAACCGGGGACATTTGTTAATGGCAGACTTCTTAATAGCATTAACAGAAGCTGGCAGTACTATTTAATCCCTGGTTGGTTCAGTAATCATGACTATAAAATGGGACATTGATTTGCACTTTATGTCAGTTTTCAAATAATAATCATACTATTTATTTATATGTGTAATTGTATTAGCATTAGGCAACAGGCAAACAGCTCTTCTGATGGATATTTAAATTGTTGTGTGTCATCATACATGATAGACTGTACTGTTTGACAAATGGATTCTCAGAAATCCTAAATCACAAAGACACAGAAAAACATTGCTTCTTGGTGAGCAGACACATAAAGTTGTGTCCTCTCTGGTGCAACTTTTCAACTTTTGCCATGGAGAGCACACACTTTCCAGGAAACAACCTAAAATCGTCAGCGTGTCCAAATGCTTTGGATCCCTGTGCAAAAAGTCAAAGGGTTCTTCATTAGATCACTTACAATAAGCATAAAGTTCTACATGTCCAAATACACCAGTGTTCTAATCTTAATATCTCATTCCTCTTGTCCCCCTTCATCCTCACTATACTATCTTCAAGTAACCGACAATGGATTGTTGGATGTAAGCACATTATTCACCTGATAAGCCATACACCATGTTCCGGCTGGAGTAACAGAGCAGGGTGATTATGTGCTTATTTACTTTCGCAATACATCAGGCATGTCCTCTGTTCCTCCTTAATCTTTTCACAAGGGTCATCTACCCAAGTTTCATTTTTTTTTTGTTTTATATTTGTTTTGTTTTTTACAGTGATCCAATCATGTGTAGTCTACAGTGGTTTGAGTGAATGTCTGCCATTTTTCCTTAGCCTTAAAAGTCATGACGAGATCACGTAAGGCTGCATAATACCCTCTCACCCAACTCAATTGCTGCAGCTTTATAGTGTTGAAAGAGCCCTGTAATAACAATCATCTGTACTGATCTGTAATGACAGGGCAGGGGTATGGGGGTCTGGCAGCGCAGATCTGATGAATGAGTGGAAAGGGAGGCAAAATGGCAAACAGGGAATCCATCTGGCCAGAAGAGGGCTCTGGATGTCAGGAAACTAACAAAGATTCTGCATAGTGGGAAATATCAGGCTTTAGAAAGCTGATTAGTTAGGCCTGCCATGATCTTCATCATCCTCTCTCCTGTTTTCTTCATCTTCTATTTCTTTCTGTTCTTCTTTTCCTTCCATCTTCCACTTCTTCTTCTTCACTTCACCCTCATCCTCCTCTCCATCCTGCACACCAAGACACCAGGCATTAACACCCCGGTCTAGTCTCTGACTGCTGTTGAATATTTCAAAATAGCTCTGCTTATCTGGCAGCCCCTATGACCTGCCTGGATGAGCGAGGGAGAGGCAGAGATTCGCATGGCGAGCTGTGGAATGGATACTACACACAGTCATATATAAGTGAAGAACTTGCCTCGAGGTGAGCAAGCACATGAATACCAGATCTCCCTGCACTCTCATTTGTGTCAACGGACACCGAATTCCATAACAGCTCTGAATTCCAGCCTTCATTTGAGATTTGTTTTTTTCTGGATTCTGTTCAAATAGCCAAGGTAAAATAAAATAAAATAAATAACTCTGCATTTTTTTGTAAATTAAAGTCAAATAGCCATGAGAGTAAAGGTTTTCTGGTTTATTTTTTATGAATTTCATAACAGTTGTCTGAGGGAATGAATAAAACTATAAGCTAAATATTGTAGAATAATCTACTTTAAATATACACAAAGCAGTCAGTAGGGCTGCACATAATGATTATTTTCATTATCCTTTAATCTACTGATTATTTTTTCTATAGAATGTCAGCAAATGTAAATGTAAAAAGTAAAAAATGCCCATCACAAGTTCCCAAAGTCCACACTGATCTCTTAAAATGTCATATTTTCTCTAGCCAACAGTCCAAAACCCAACAATATTCAGTTTTATATCCTAGAAGACTAAGAAAATACAAAGCTATTTACATTTGAGAAGCTGAAAATTTTGATTTTTTTTCCATTTTTGCTTTAAAAATGACTGAGTGACTGATCACTTGATATTTATATGGTTTGTAAATTGCAGCTATTTTGTGAGATGTTGCAGAGACTCCAGCGACTTCTCTTCAGACTGCACTGAATCGCAAATACCATCAAACAAGATTGCCTACTTGTCAATATCTATTACCATTAGAGTGGTGATTTCATATATGTACTCCCTGCATCTTAAGCACACTGCCTTGTCTGTCCTTGAGTAGTGACTGACATGTTTTCAGAATGCACAATGAGACTGGGGAATACACTGACCATCTAATCCCCCCCCCCCTCCCAACTCCTCATTGTTAGTGCTTTTGACTGGGTGGTTAGTGATCTAGAGACTTGTGGGTTTGTGTGTTGCTGTCAACAACAAACAGTGTGGTCTTACCACAGACTAGCAAACTGTCAATCTAGGGGGTTGGGACTGACCGTTGGGGGTCTGGGCGGTGGACCACAGACAATAGAAAGAAGGGCCTGGACCTCAGATCAAGAACGGCAGTCGAACATTAGGGGGGCACAGCTTGAGGAAAGATTTGACTCCGACCAATAGAGAGGAGTTAAAGGATCATGGGATAGCAGTGTGCGGGGAACAGGGAGGGTAGAGGACACCATGCCGCCTCTAATTGGTTTCTCTTTCTGGAACATCCATTGCTCCCTTTCTCTTGGAGAGCTGCTGTGCTCAGAGAGCCACAACTGAGAGCCCAGCAAAGCCTATTGGATTTAAAGGGAATCTGTATCTTAAAGGGGTGCTGGGCTGTGTGTGTGTGTGAGGGGGGGGGGAGGATCGCAATCAATAATTCATAAGGCCTTTCCTTATTAGGGCTTCTCCTGACTGGGCTAGTGGTTCTTATGCCCAGCTCTGTGTCGGATGAAAAGCTTCTTGGAAGGCAAAGTCGCACAGGAACTGCCAGCTCTACGTTGTTGCTAGCTGCCTACATGTACTCTGCTGTTCCCAACCTACACTCTCACCCATTCGCTCAGTAAAGATCCCTTTGTTACTCATGATTTCTCAGACCCTTCAAATATGAATCCAGCCTTCTTAGCATAACAATGAGGACGCTATTGAGCACTTAATATGTAAAGAGGTGTTTGCATGGACAGAACAGGCAGTTGCAAAACACTATTGTTTGTTTATAATCTACAGGCTAATGTGGAGGAGAAATATAGTTTTATAATTTAGAGTTTTATGTTGTAGTTGAAAGGGTTTTCTGACATACAAAACACTCAACAAGACCAATAATAAATGCCAAGCACACAAGAGAGTGGATGTCAGAGTTTAAGTACTGCATGTTTTCATGGGTAAATTCATTTGTTTGTTATGCTGCCTTCAAATCGAACTTGTGATGTTGTAGTCCTCTATACAATATGTTTGGCATTCAAGTGGTAAGTTGTGAGAACACCAACACATGACTGACAACAAAAACTGTTCCCTTTTCAAAAATATTGAATGATTTTGTGGTTTTCTGCAATTCAACGTCATGTTGGGATCAAGAATTAGACAACAAAATGATAAAGTAACTTCCGTGGGCTCAGGCCTTTTTAAAAAATGTCAACTTGCGTCAGAACACTTAACTGGGAGCTGGCAGAAAATGTCCACTTCCAAAGTTGTAAATACCGCATCCGTGGGTTGTTCAAATGGACTCTTCTTGTGACCACAGTAAACATGACCCTACTGTGTACTTAAAGGCACCATTAGCATCTGTGCAACAATCATCTATGTGGACAAATTACTGAAAAATCTTACAATACAATTTAATAGCCCTGCAACAAAAAAATTATTGAGACTGACACAGTATGATGGTTATTTTTTGAGTCAGAGTTTGTGGTGTTATTGAGTAAATATACAGATAAGTATCTTTCCGTCAGTGTTGAAAGCTGTAGAGCCGGTTGGACATAATGTATCTGTCACAAAAAGTCCATGCCAGACATTTACTTAAAACAAACAATTTATTAAAACTAAAGTTAACACAAAAGAACAATGGGTTGTGGAAATCAGCAATATCAGCAATGCATGGATGTGTGGCATGCGTGCTGTGGAGGTGTTGAAGGTGCAAAAGAAGGTGATGCAGAGTTGATGTCAGCTGTAGGGAGGGAGAGAAAGAGTGAGGACATGGGCCAGCTTTTATAGCCTGGAAGGCCCAGGTGAACTAGAGAGGCTGTCAGGCCTCCCTCAGTCAATTGCACGCTGAGGTTGGCCAGGACTCCATCCACTTGTCTCACATGGAAGATACAAGAACCCTAAGAGAAACCATCTGAGTCTGTCTGCATACCTGCCCACCACACATCCAAGGTGAGTGACAACTGCAGAGTGATGGGGAGCTAGTGGCCAGGTCTCCTCTCTGGGTCTCTCTCATTAAGCTGCAGCTGCAACACATTAAGAGCAGATGAATTACTCATCTGCCATGTGGTGAGATCTAATCACGACCACACAGCTCCTCTGGATGCCTTTCTATCATTAGCTCCCTCCAGGTTTTTCCTTACACCACGTTTGGCTCATCATACCATCCCATAAACTTGCCTAAATTTATTATCCTTAGTAGCACTTAGAGAAGTTACCTTGCTGTTACTGAACCCAGTTGGGTTTCAATTATTTTATTTTATGTCTCACCATTTCTACATTCAAAATATTGCGATCACCTTGCAGTGATGAATCCAATTCTGAATTTATTACGGCTAAGGTCCACGAGAGACGGTGGTAAAGGTGATATTCCCAGGCGCAGTGAATTCCACAAGTTCACTTAATGCCACTAAAAGTGACTGCTGTGCAGGTAGGAGCCATGATGCGAAACAGATAAACAGTGATTACACTCAACGTGATAAATGAAAGGGCAGCTCGCCAATGTGAGGAGTTTTACTCACCATAGATCACAATTTGTAAGTGCTGCTTGCTCGGGATGCCAGAGTGGAGTGGAAGCCAGCTCTTTTTCATTCAATCAATAAGATTTTATGCAGTTGTATGCTACATTAAAAAGGTGGATGCAAAGCAAAACACCTGGCTTCTGAGTATACATTAAATATTTTCAGAACATAGTACCTTAAGGATGGCATCTGTCATAGGTATGACATAGGAAGCAAGAATATTGCATGTTTTTCATCTGTAATGGGCGATCAAACATTTTGACCTCTTTATCTCCTTTTCATATCATTATTTTAACTGTTCTATGACAAATAACACCAGTGATGAAATGTAAGTACATTTACTAAAGTACTGTATTTAAGCACAGTTTTGAGATACTTGTACTTGAATTCTTCCTTTTTATACTGCTTTATACTTCAACACATTTCAGTAATTTTCACTACACTACATATATCTGACAGTTGGAGTTACTGGCTACTTTGTAAATTGAGATTTTGAATACGACACACATGATTGCTTTATAAAATTTGGTACATTGCTACTGATTAAACTACCCAACAGTATTGTTAAAATGAACTCCACCTCCACATTAAGCTGCTTACTGTACATGTTACATAATGTACATATTGAGTACTTTTACTTTTGAATGATATTGCTACTTTTACTTCAGTAAAGTAAAGAAGAATACTTCTTCCACCACTGTATAACACAGCTGTTTAATTGAGACCCATCTTGTGCACTGCTATCATACCCACTGCATTGTAATCAGTGTCTTTCCATCATCTTAGTAACCTTTGTGTATCATATGCATCATGTCATGTCATTTGACGACCCATGCCACAATGATGAAGACATAGAAACACAATACGTATGCCTGGTCCTGCATATAAGCCATAAATTACTCAAAGTTCTCAGTTAAGATATTTTGCCAAGCTGCTCCTGACTTGAATAATGAATTTTTATGTGGAGCAGAAGAAGCACTGAACTGGATGCAGTGACAAGGACTTGAATTCCTGCATTTTTCAGTAACTCCAGCTTATCTTGATTGACAAGATAGATGTGTAACAAATAATAAAAGCTTGGTTGTAAAAGGTACCTTAAAAAAAAAGCTTTCACTTCAATGAAAAGAAGGCGAGGAGAGCCATCATTTTTAGCTTTGTGAGATAATGTAATTATGTATGGTATGCATTTCTCATTTAGAAACATGGCCATAATGATATGAAGAATCACTTTAAAGGAATAATTTAAACATATTTGCTTTCTTGCCGAGAGTTAGATAAGAAGATGGATACCACTCTCATATCTGTATCGTAAATATGTAGCTAGAGGCAAGAAACAGCTATCTTAGCTTAGCATAAAGACTGGAAGCAGGGGGAAACAGCTAGCCTGACTCTCCAAAGGTTTAAAAAATCAGCTTGCAAGAAAGCGAATAAGTGTATTGCCAAAAATGTCGAACTATTCCTTTAACAAACCAACAATCAAAATGACAAACCACCTTCGAAACAAATAAAAGGTGACACAAAATCCCAGCCCTCCTTTGATCCTATTAATAATCACATTTATTTCATTACAGTAAAGTGTTTCAGCTGAGTAATGAGAACCTTTCAAATAATTCAACCACTTGAGGTCAACGGCACATAAATACCTCATTTGTATCAATTTAGTAGGAGGGTTCAGGCGTCACTGAGTTTGTAGCTGTCTTATCTACTAGTCATCAGTAGAATGCAAAGTCGACGCCTTTGTGATTCCACCTGGAATTACAGTTTAATTTATTCTCTTTTTCATGCACCTTAAAGATCTGCATGAAAGGAAGGAGTAAGCATTGAGGCCGGTGATGATCAGAGAGAAATCCCCCACCAGTACAGTACTGTTTACTTTGCCTGGCCATAACCAGAGCCTTTCCCTCCAGAAAAGGAAAGAGGCTGTGAATCATCTTTGATGTAGCTGACAACTCTGAGTCAGTAAATAGGCTGATTTTGTCCTTATTGGAACACCACCTGTTTGAATTCAGCCAACGTGGGTCAGCTGTACCTCTAAATGCCACTGTCTAAATTCAAAATATTTACTTGAGTAATTATCAATACCTCACAAGGCTGAGGGGGAATCTGGCCAAAACATATCCTTTCTTTACTTAGATGACAATTCGAAGTTTTAAATGCTGGGTTTTCAGCTGACGGTTTAGTTAAGTGTTAGAACAAGAACAAACTTGCACTTCAAATACACTCATTGTACTTAATCTTTTGGCTTCTGGGATTCTTTGTTTGTTTCTGACAACTACAATATCATTTGTTGTTTTATTTTAATAATTGTTTGATGGGGGGGATGCTGCATGAAAGGCTTCTTTGTATGTTGTGAAGATATTCCAAAATAATCTCAAACAAGACAGGAACCATTAGACATTGTTTGCCATGGAAATTAATCAGGCTTTGTTTATTGAAAGAACATCTTAATGTCTTATTCTCTTTGAAATAATGAACTGCAACAAGATGAAAACAAGTTCATTTCTAATCCATTCCCCGTTTCGCATTGCCCTATTACCCTTGAGTATTAGCAAGTTTTTTGTTCTTGTAATTCCAGAAAACAACAAAACTGCTTTTATTTCTTGTTGCTTATGTTTTTTGTTAGTTTATGTTGCCTGTGTAATAGTGTACCTATGATATACTCTGTATATGCTAACAGGTCAAGACAGATACAGAATCATGACTGTTAATGATATGTAACACAGTAACATGATATTTTGTCTAGTCTTGACTATTGCTTCTTTCTCTGAATACAAAGACTGGCCTAACATTAAAAACCTGTGGTTTATTTGGGTTTGGAGGACACTTTTTATAGTCTCATCTCATTCTTGATTTTGCCTTAATCCACTGTGTATCAATGCAGAACAATCTAAATAATATAAATGTGTTTTGGAAAAGTACTTTCACCCCTTTGACCACCTCTAATTTGTCCAAAAGTACAAAAGGGTGGAAACTGACAGATTTATTTTTTAGATTTATTTATTTCACTAGACAAAATGGGCCTTGTGCAAGAACCACATGTACAAACAGATTTGCTCTTAAAAGAGAACTCCATTCAGGTAGACACTAAGGGTTTCTCTTAAGAGTTCTTGTATCTTCCATGAGGGACACCAAGCATTGTATTCCTATAACACTTTCAGACTAATGATGGACAGTTTAAAAAAAAAGAATAAAAATTGATGCAGCAGAACCATAGATATCGTCTTTTTAATTTCACGCATACTTCAAAACCTGACGACTACATTGCCCACAATGCAACTCGACTGTTGAAAGTTCAGCTGGAGACCCATAGCAAGTGGACGGGCATGTGATTTCCCTTTTAAGGATTCATTAATCATTAAAAATTATAATGGGAAATAATGGAAATTGGGAAATCGGCTATATTTACATTTGACATTCTTATATTTAATTTTCTTGGACGAAATACAGGGAATAATTGTTTAAGTTAATTTAATTTTGGGAGAGACTGTTGCATCACGAACCTTATGTAAGATTCACATTATTTTGTCGATGCAATGTGTTTCTTAATTTTTGCATGTAATGCATTTGTAATTTTGCCAATAAAACCACAGCATTACAGTTATAGACTTATTACATTTTTGTGCAAAAGACTTTCATAATTCCCTTGCAACATTGTAAACCACATCTTGACAGCACCACGTGACGTTTCGTCAGCAAAACAATATGATAGCAGAGTTAAGAAATGTAGGCTACTTTAGTCATCAGTATAACTACACTGACAGCACAGAGTCGTCACTCATGACATAACCACATTTTTTAAATGTTGCTGATGGTTGAAAGCTGCATTTGAACTATAGTTTGTTCATGCTAGAGATGCTGTCTGAATCCGGTCCAATCCTTCCTGCCACAACAGATCAATTGGCCTACAGATAAATTACCACATTACTATGAGACTAAACGAGATATTATAGGAAACCATCTAAGCTTGCACTGCTTGCAATAATTAAAATAAAAGATATTGTGGGTGACAGGGAGAGGTGGGTTGTAATGTGAGAGAAACAAAAAAACAATACACATGATATACCTCACCCACCTGGGGGTGGGGGTTGCTGCAGCACCTCTCCTTCCTGCAGCTGTGTATGAGGGCGACATGTCTGTGTGGAATCTCCTCAGGACCAGCTGCACCTTATGTGCATGGCAGCGGTCAGTGAAGACTTTCCTCAATACTCACAATGAATTTTCACACATTGCAGTATATGCAGCAGTTGTTAATCAGCCTAATTTTTTCTGTTAACTTGAAAATTAATTTTGGGAGGTTGAGGGGTGCATAATGGCGGGCCACGCGATGTGCCATGGGTGGGCATTGCTCCCTCATGGCCCCGCCATGGCGACGGCCCGGTCGGAGATTCTGATGTGTTATGCTAGTAGTAGCTAATGTAGCCTTGAGCAGTTAGCCTCAAGCAAAGATGAGGAGCAGGCTACAGAGGTCTGGTATGCTCACTTCTTTCTAACTCTTTTTAAAAAAAAAATTTAAACTTGTAGTCTTCAACCTCAACCAACTCTGCCTCACGTGACATCACTTGCTCTTGCATTAGGCCCATTGTTTAACTAGGACATGCAGGAAAATATATATGTGTCATTTTTAAAGCAAATTTCATTATGCAGCTGCAGAAATAAGCTGGATTGCTCCAGTATCTCAGGTAACCTAGGTAATTCATTGTGGCCTGTGTGCTGAGGGAGTTGTGTCAGCACTTTGTCTGGGGCTTTGCCAAACTGTTGTCCTGCCATGACATGACTAATGTAAAGAAATTGCCATTGACTGCTCTCTACCAAAATAAGACAACGTCCCTTCATAAAAGGCTACTTGGCATTACCAGTGAAATTGTATCTGTAGGTATATGCCTATCCATTCACCTTTCATTAACCTTCTAACATTGTTTTATGACAGCGGCTTTTAGTGGGCAGGCTTCACGTAAAAAAAGCTGAAGTGACATGTTGACAGTATGAAGGTGTTCTGCTTAAATTAAACTTGACTGCTCATATTCACTTATTGTGTTGTCAGAAAGAGGTTTGTTTTGTTTCCTTTTTCATGTCAGTGCCTTTGGTCTCCTGCGTGCTTCATCTCTGCACTGTCACCTGGTTGTTGGGTGGGGGTTTAGCTGATATAAATAGCTCCACTTTCTGCAGCTGTGTGTATTGCTAGTCAGTGTTGCTGTCAGAGCCTGTTTACGCCACAAACAGCCTCCTCCTAAGGTCTGCGGTCCTCATACTGTCACATGTGATTGGCCATCTCCTGCTCGATGGCCCATTCTACCAACATGCTGCAGAGGGAGGGAGGAATTGTGAAGCCCCAGAAGCACCAGCAGTCACTGTCATCTCTGGGCCTAACTCTGGGCTTAGTGAATAAGCGATGGTAAAGATTGATAGATGACATGAACAGAATGTTGTAGGGGAGATGGGGGTTGCTGACAGAATATGCTTCAGATTGGAGAGGTCCTGAGAGGGCTAGCTTGACTTCAACCACACATGACTAACTGCCCCGAAGGCAGGTAGAGAAAAGGCCCTGTCATAGTCTATTACTGTATCTCAGCTCTCGAGGCAACATTACAGCTACACAGCAAATGCATCTGCGCCTTCTGTATTGGGCTGAGAAGAGAGACTTTGAAGTATCTGTGCTAGTTGAACTAAAATATGAGTCGTACTGCTTGTTAAATCACATGCAACACGCGTTCACTTGTATCCCATGAGTAATGTGTGTGGCTCTTCTCTGCCTAAGACCTGTTTATCATGAAAATCAATATGTCATGCTCTTAAAACCACTTGGAATGAAAGGTGTCACATTATCACTTTGAAGAATTCAATAAAACAATGATGCCCAAGCTAGATGTGCTAATAGGACAGTTTATTAAGACGCAGACAATTCCAAGTCATTAACCAAAACTATTTTGTGATGCACAGCTGAAATAGAAAATCATTTGAGGATTTTGTTTGTATGAACCCATCTGCTTTAAGATATGCACCCTACGATGCTATGAGCTGCATCAACAGCACAGAGCTCTACTGCAACACAACCCTGCTGACAGCAGTTAAGCGTTCATCTTGCTGCAAGGTGCATGTGTAATCCTTGTTCTGCGACAGCATTTAGTCACATTTTAATTTCTGCTGTATGAATAAGGAAGAGTGTGTTTGTGTGTATGTTTTCCTAATCTCCCTCTTTGACTCCTACTATTATGGTAATTGAAAAAAAATGTTCCTTTGGCAAAAATGGTTTTGGCGGAATATGGTTGTACATTATAAAGATGGCCAATATGATAAGGCTCGCCAATGTAGCCCAGAATAAGGGATATTTAGTTGTTCGGGGACAGAAAAATTTGGGAAATATTCCAGGCTCTTCATTTCTTCTGGATTCTAGCACCATCTATGGGCAGCTACAGTGGGGCAAAAAAGTATTTAGTCAGCCACCAATTGTGCAAGTTCTCCCACTTAAAAAGATGAGGCCTGTAATTTTCATCATAGGTACACGTCAACTATGAGAGTCAGAATGGGGGGAAAGAATCCAGAAAATCATTGATTTTTAAAGAATTTATTTGCAAATCATGGTGGAAAATAAGTATTTGGTCAATAACAAAAGTTCATCTCAATACTTTGTTATATACCCTCTGTTGGCAATGACAGAGCTCAAACATTTTCTGTAAGTCTTCACAAGGTTTTCACACACTGTTGCTGGTATTTTGGCCCATTCCTCTATGCAGATCTCTAGAGGAGTGATGTTTTGGGGCTGTCGCTGGGCAACACGGACTTTCAATTCCCTCCAAAGATTTTCTATGGAGTTGAGATCTGGAGACTGGCTAGGCCACTCCAGGACCTTGAAATGCTTCTTACGAAGCCACTCCTTCGTTGCCCGGGCCGTGTATTGTCATGTTGAAAGACCTAGCCACGTTTCATCTTCAATGCCCTTGCTGATGGAAGAGGTTTTCACTCAAAAGCTCACGATACATGGCCCCATTCATTCTTTCCTTCCTTTACACGGCTCAGTCGCCCTGGTCCCTTTGCAGAAAAACAGCCCCAAAGCATGATGTTTCCACCTCCATGCTTCACAGTAGGTATGGTGTTCTTTGGATGCAACTCAGCATTCTTTCGCCTCCAAACACAACAAGTTGAGTTTTTACTAAAAAGTTCTATTTTGGTTTCATCTGACATTCTCCCAATCCTCTTCTGGATCATCCAAATGCTCTCTAGCAAACTTCAGACGGGCCTGGACATGTACTGGCTTAAGCAGGGGGACACGTCTGGCACTGCAGGATTTGAGTCCCTGGCGGTATAGTGTGTTACTGATGGTAGCCTTTGTTACTTTGGTCCCAGGTCTCTGCAGGTCATTCATTAGGTCCCCCCGTGTGGTTCTGGGATTTTTGCTCACCGTTCTTGTGATCATTTTGACCCCACAGGTTGAGATCTTGCGTGGAGCCCCAGATCGTGGGAGATTATCAGTGGTCTTGTATGTCTTCCATTTTCTAATACTTGCTCCCACAGTTGATTTCTTCACACCAAGCTGCTTACCTATTGCAGATTCAGTCTTCCCAGCCTGGTGCAGGTCTACCATTTTGTTTCTGGTGTCCTTTGGTCTTGGCCATAGTGGAGTTTGGAGTGTGAAGGTTGTGGACAGGTGTCTTTTATACTGATAATGAGTTCATTCATTAAAAATCCTACAATGTGATTTCCTGGATTCTTTCCCCCCATTCTGACTCTCATAGTTGAAGTGTACCTATGATGGAAATTACAGGCCTCTCTCATCTTTTTAAGTGGGAGAACTTGCACAATTGGTGGCTGACTATATACTTTTTTGCCCCACTGTATGTGGGTTAACAAAATTTCCTAAATGTATCTCCAGATACATAAGGACAAAATTGATCATCCATGACCATTAGATTGTGCTTCACTGTAACTACTAGGCAAATAAATGTGTCTATCAAAGACAATTTAATTATAAAACCCCACATGGGCACTGTTACAGGGCCAGTCATCTGTCTGCCTGAGGGTGTGCCTCAGGTGTAGCTCTCTATGAAAATGAAGACACTTCTGATAGTGATGCTCTGACTGACTGGTCGCCAATCAGAACTGGTTGATTTTATCTAAATGATGGGACTGGGAGTCTCCCTGAACTCTGATCTGCTATCTATCAGAATGAGAAGCTGGCGTCAGCATGAAACACTTTATATCAGCTGGTAGCAGCATATGTGCTGCGCAGCTTGTCATGAAAAACAGTTACATGTTGCTGGTTAAACCTCAAAATTTACTCACATATGGATTCATTGTAAGACTATGGATATTTAGAATATCATTCTGATCTAATGACACTGACAGTTGCTAAAGACCAGAAGTTATGACTAAACTCAATAAATAAAATACAGTGGCTTAATGTTGTTATATGTGAAGAAATGGGTTCCACATCTAATATAAGAACTGTTTGGTACCTGAATGCAATGTTTGTTTTTTGCAAAGGAGGACTGTATGTATGCACAACAGTAACTTTTTGGATAAATAAAATAGACTGTATCTCCAGTGAATATAGCATGCCTGAAAAAAGTTTTCTTGAAAAGTCTTCAGGCCATGTTATTGACATAATTGAGAGTCCGCAATTTTATATATCAAAAGACAACATAGGTTTGGATCAGAAGTCTCATGGTCTTCAAGTAATGTGGTTGAAACCTCTGAACCTAATGAGTGGACTTTGAGTTAAGGTTTTTTTGTTAAACTACCGTTTCTAAGTTCAAGAATTAACTTTCACACTCAAATCAGAAGTTGGATATCAATTTTCAATACATGGATTTTTTAGTAAATTAATTGGTAAATCAGTACTGGCTTATGCAAGACTTAAAGTTGTAATCCTTAGGAGTTTAGTCCTGGTTGATTTGGCGACACCTGTGGCTCGTTAAGCAGCTACATTGTCAGAAATACAACAGAAGAGCAATGGATGAATCTGTTTACAGCCAAGCCAAACAAACTCATGTTGTTGAAGAAACCACTGAAAAAAATTACAATCACAGTCTGATTTCATGCTGATATGAGTAGTTTTCCACACGGCAGGAGAACACAGTAATAGGAATTATTGAAAAAAATTACAATTTCTTGTTTTGTAGATGCTTTTTGGGACAAAGGATCACATTGCTCACAATAAAAGCCATCCTGTGTTTTGCGTGTTAAATGCTTTTATTGTGAACTAGCAGCAGTAGGAAATGTTTGATTTGTATTAGCAGTAACATAATATAGCTCTAATTTGGCTATAGGAGAAAGAAGTTCCAGTCAGACTGAAATACGCCTGGCAAAATCTACTCACGTGGTGTGGCATGGGTTCAGACATGACGAGAACTTCAGCAAGCTCATGAAAAGGAACAAAAAGAAGGGGAAAAAATCCTGCAAATCCTTGTAAAAATCCAATTCTATTTATCTCTTAATACATTTATTAGACAGGCAGCAATCTAGATTGACCTTGAGCCTACAGTGGCCTCCCATGTGGATCAGTGGGTTTTCCTGAATCAATCAACAGACAAATCTTTTTAAAATATAATTACAGTTGTGGAGTAATGAGACAGAAGTAAAACTTTTTAGAGAGTTCAACGTGATCGATTTTTCTATGATCATTATTATTACACCTTCCTGTATTTCTTCGTCTAGATGGGTGCGTTTCACTGATCCATGAAGTGGTCATTCAAGTGTCACTCCATGAATAGGAGGCTGATCAAGCAGAGGCTGTTGTCATAGCAACTGCCAGGGGAACACAGGTAAGGGCATGGATGATTGCCTGAACTGAAGAGTGCTTGATGAGAGGTAGGGGCCACTGTACAATCATGGCTCAGTGAGTCAGGATCCATGTGACAAAAAAGAAAAAAAAAACATTTGGGACGGTGCAGCAACAATTCCCAAATGTCTAAAAATCACTGGTGATTTGTCTGATTGACCAACCAGATCCGTCCGTCTTCACACCTTTTGACAGTTCTATCTGAAATCTCACAGGAGGACACTGGTGGTTTGATGTGCAGGTCTTGCTGGATGGTCAGTAGATTTAGAAACAGTTGAAAACACTGCATGAATATTGCATGGATCTATAACAGTGGCCCTCTATTTTAGGTCATGATATTTTCTACCTTCAAATACCTATTTTACAGTGTTAGATTTCTTTCCACTCTTGACATTAACCTTGTACAAGGTGTTCTTCTAGACTTTGTGTGAATCATGAGGATGCTGCCTCATGTAAGATTATGGCTCTAATAGTCTCTACAGATGCCCCATTATTGATTCTCACATCGAGCAAATAGTCAGCTTAATGTACCAAGCCAGTGGAGCAAAACTGACATCATCCAGCAGTGGCCCCTTTTCCCAGCATGGCACATAGAGATAAATGTTCTTTTAAACAAAGCAGCTTATTTTTGAGCCTCACCCACGGCTGATGGATTAATTGTAGTAAATAAAATTTTCTTTCTTATTTTTATCGATTTAACAGAGTGTATATACGGAAAGCTGTATGTATGAGTGCCAGCATCTGTGAGCATCAACATTCCCAAATGCCACGATATGGAGCTCTCATCTTTTTGTGCAGGGCCCTGCGTGAAGTCTTGTGACCATGCTGTGGTGTCAGGTGTTGTCTGGATGAAAACTGTACAATAGGCACTCAAAGTCAAAGGCAGACTTGTGAGAAAGAAAAGATGTCAGTGGATGAAATAAAGAGCAAAGACAGCTGCGTTTGTCACATGGGGTGTGAAAGATCATCAGCTCATTAAGGACACAAAGGAGGTTTCTATCTATTTATCTACTGTATCAGTGTGTTTATTTGCACTCAAGTAACCAGGTTACTCATAGAAATTAGGTTACGCATGTAATCGGAGAACATGTTTACATGCACTGTAGTTTTGGATGGAATAATTTTAAATACGAGGATGGATTGTTGCGTGACATGATCTCTTCTTTCATCCACCTGCTCCGCTTTTACTTTCTGTGTCTATAGTCTTTTGTCATGCACAAGCATTGCTGTAAAAAGCCAATTAGAAATCTGGTTACCCGTATACATGGTCAAGAAATCAGCTTTCTTCAGAGAAATCTAGCAGAGGAAATCTGACTTCTCGGACCCCCTACCCTGATTACGGAAACAAGGTTTCTTGTTTACATGACGTTTAGAAATCAGCTTACTGGAGAAAGAAGACTGTAACACAGTTACTTAAGTTTATGTAAACACACTATCTATCTATCTATCTATCTATCTATCTATCTATCTATCTATCTATCTATCTATCTATCTATCTATCTATCTATCTATCTATCTATCTATCTATCTATCTATCTATCTATCTATCTATCTATCTATCTATATGAGTGTAGGCAGTAGATGTCTAGTATACATTATTCAGTAATTCATACTGTAAATTATCTTTTAGCAGTGCACAGTATTCATGTATTTGTTATTTTGCCCTCATGTACATGTCTTCCACCTATTGCTGCTAACCCGGTAAAGCAGAGAATCTAATTATTGGTCCCCATACTGGGAGGTCTTTCCATTAAACTACTGACCATACTATCATCCAAATAGAACATGCATTTAATTATTGATTTTGCACAGCAAATACCCTAACCTGCCATATACCTGTAAACAAATAGGGCACACTGAATACATTTCATCACCGCTGAAGAGTAATATCAATATTAACATCACAGTTTCTATTTTAAGCACCACTGAGTACATGCCAAGTGTACACAATGATAAATACACACATCCAGAAGTGGTCATGCATATTCATGTCATCCTGCTGGGCATTCGTTACTAGTCCTGCTAGAATATGCTATGTATTTATATGCAGGAGACGTGTGTTTACATGTGTGAGTGCATGAAGTACAAATGATGAGATCCCAAATCAGTTAATTCTGGGTTTAAAACATGTTGTGGAAATACTACATTCAAAATAATGCAAAACAGTTTTATTTATTTTCTAATTGTGAATGTAAACTGTCTTGTATAATTATATATTTTTTTATATTTTAAAAATACTGAATTGCTTTCAGGCAAAGATCATAACAAATTGAACACGTTTCCTTCTCTCTAACAGGTTATACAGCCTTGACCACTCTACACTGCGGAGCAGCGTCCAGAAATCTCCATTTACTTGCTTCTGCAGCTCAATTTCTTGCTTGCTTTCTTTCTTTCTTGGTCTGGCAGTTGGGGGTGTCAGTTTCTGTAGGCACATCTCCTTTCCTGGCCAATGTATGTACGTGTCCCATCCATTAGTAAGCTTTGGCCCTGTTTGTCAACTCTATCTGACATTTTTTTCCCCCATTCAATGATTACGTTCCCTCTTTTTAGTAATTTCTCACATCACCCTATGTAGAACAGTCAACAAGGAATACTAATACTAATAAATAATTGTTTTTGGATCAGAATGCATGTTTCAGCAACAATCCTTGGTGCTGATGTCAGCAGATGAATCTAACTGGACATTTTCAGCATGGGCAACTGCAGTCAACCCTGGCTGGCTTTTGTTGACACTTGTCTTGTTAAATGGTTTCAGCTCCAGGGACTACATTTGCCTCTGCTTTCCTTGCCCATTTACTCACTTTTACAGTAGCTGTTGGATAGTTGGGGTCCTACTGTGTGCTCGGTCATGGCATGATAATTTCTTCCACTTTGGGGGCGTTGGTGCAGTTTAAAAGGATTTAGTGCCTGGTGATGTGTTGCATTTATTGTCCGCAGGACAGAAAATAAGCTGTGTGACGTCTGTCTGTCCAGCTTTTAGTGAGATGGAAGGCTGTGTGCTGTACAGTGTATTTTTTTGCTTCTCTGTGGGCATGTGTTTTACACTTTGAAGAGGCCTTTGTTAGTGAGAGAGATTCTTGTGATTCTTGATTCTTGATTGTGTGACACCTGCAGACTTTTTTAGGTGAGAGTCTGTCCTGAATGGTCAAGGTTTGTGGTGTCACACTAGCCTGATGTTTTCATCCTGAGTAACTTTGGGTGCCTACATCTCTGTATGTGGGCCTTAGGACCAACAGAGATGTGATGGATGGCTGAACCCAAACTAATGATTAGACATTATAACCCTAATTCTATGAGCACAGGTGGTGCCCTCCAACCATTTTACCCTGTTTTTCCTAATGGTATTGACTTAGTGGATGCTAGGTTGGGAATGTATACACAGCTGGTACAAGGGGGTTGGGTAGGCATCATACCAACTGGTTGATTAAGTCCATGCAAACTTCACTGTCTGTTGTACAACAGAAAGTGGGCAAGTCTGTACTGCCTGTCAGGGAACCTTTATAACAAAACGCTGATGATGGCTTCCAGCTGAAACGCGTTTGTTTTTTGCCCACAATAAGCAAGAAGACTATTTACATGTGAGTTCTGGTATTCTGTTTGTTTTGATCCTTGTTACCACAGTGCACCCAAATCTTAAACACCCAGTGTTTATGATTTGGAGCTGTGCACACTGCTACTTTTCACATAGAACTATCATTACAATGTGTAAAATTTGTTATATGGCTTATTTAATTGCAATGTCCTGCCCCAGATATTGGCTTCATTTATTCAATCACTCATCCACTCTTTCATCCATTTATCTATTTATTTCTACTAACAGACTTGTTAATTGGGAAAACCTGATAGTGTAATATGTAATGATTCAATTATTCTATTAGACATATCATAAGGCCGCAAAGTCTTGTTTTAAAGCAATTAGACATGAACATTATGTTCGTGTCATTCTGAGCAAGGGATATCTAGGTATTCAAACCGTAAGAAACCAAGGAAAGCCATGCTATTTTTACAATGAAACACTAGACAGTCAGCTTCTTTTCCTTTTTGACAGGTAAGGTCATACTGTACCATGACATTTCTAGGATATATTTTCTGCAGATAAAAATGTAGGATATGTTGTCATATGAATGCATATCTTTGGCATTTGCATCTTACTTATTCTTTTACATATATTTATTTTATATATATTTCTATACACA
This sequence comes from Siniperca chuatsi, assembly GCF_020085105.1. Lineage (NCBI taxonomy): Eukaryota > Metazoa > Chordata > Actinopteri > Centrarchiformes > Sinipercidae > Siniperca > Siniperca chuatsi. Next base: position 9,517,581 of record NC_058050.1, on the reverse strand, counting down.
GAATATCCACTATATAGAATAGTTTTATTTGTATCACAACATTTACTTTAACTATATCTGTGTACCTGTAATGTAAATGTACAGACCAGTGTTTTAATGTGTGAAAAGAAAGAGGAAAAAAAAAAGAGAAAGGGGGGGAAAAAGCTGTCTGTTTGCATGTGAGAGTAGATCTCCTGACTATTCATTTGCTATCATCTGTAAGTCCAGTTTAATGAAAGTGGTAGTCATCCTGTAGTTATGCTAGCAGCTAATGCATCCCGATCGGCCTTCTTCTCTCCAGGCTAACCCGGAGGTGTCAGACTTCATCCGCTCCCGTCCTGCCGGAGGGGATATCACCCGGCTTGATAAATGATGAATTCCTGAAGGATCGCCTCTAGTCAGTCAGCAGACAGAAAATAGCTCACAGCTCACATGACAAATGTTACCCTACCCACACACTCCATTTGACCCTAGGAAAGATGGACAGCTTGCATTGTTGTTATTTATCTTTTTTAAACAACACGTTCAACTTGCTAACAATTACCACGTCCACCCACCAAATGGGTACATTTTCAGGGGACAGATTTAATTCCTTTAACATTAGCGTGAATTGATTGTTAGCTTCAGAATCATTAATTAAAGCATGGGACATTTCCTGGCAAGCTGCACATTGATGGAGAACAGATCATTAGTGGCCCTTTGGGTCCTTTTAATATACTCTTCCGACAGTAGGCAATTCAGCAGTGACTTGAGTAGGAGGACCCAACCCGCAAATCAACCTTGTTGACCTGTAATTTGCTGGGCTGGCTATCAGCTGCACTAAAACTAAGGAGACACCCCCTGGCGTTTCCCAAATATTGCTTTTATATTAGCTGGTTGGAATTGTTGTGGAACTGTTGGAAAAGAAGCATCAGCCTTTATATGTGTAGCAAAATTACAATCCACATTTATGAATACTATTTAAAATCTGGAGGAATCAACATATAACTGATAATGTTAATTTGATGCTTTGGTATATTTCTGTATTTTGCAATTTAAACTAGCAGAATGAACTATAACAAGCACGATACAATTGAATTAAAGATCCTTATTGCCATTTATTTTCTTTTGTCTATATCTCATTATCTGCCTGCATTTCTTCAGTAAGTTGTGTTGATCTGTTATGAGTGGTGAGTCACACTGAGGGCCATGTTCAGTAGCAATGATCACCAATCCTGAAATCAGTTGTGTCCTTATTTCCCCACTTGTAGTATTGGCAGTTTGATAGATCTCACAACTTCAGGGTATTGCAAGTAATCAAAAGGAGTGAAAAGGGCCTTACAGTGGCAAGGATTTGCATTTCAAATGACCTCATTTTCAGAGCTCACATTCTGGTGAAAACAGAGAAAGAAAAACGCGTGCGACAGCATCAACCTCACCTTGAGCACATAAAATGACAGGCTAGTAAGATGTCACATTAAAAAGAGCATCCCCACACATAACACACTGTAAAAGGCTTTGACCTTTACCAGAAGGAAGTGCTCACACTCCATTGACTATGAACTCAAGAGTGATAAAGAAAATGACATGCTATCTTCGGACACAAAAAAGGGGAAAAGAAGTGATGAATCAATAGGTTACTTATTCTTAAAAAGATGTCTCTATGGGGTAAACTTTTGGTGGTGGCAGCTCCCTTGTGGCCCCCGAACCCAAAGAACAGCCAGGCTTCAAGTCACAAATCAAATGAAGCTCTCGATTGGATCCTCAACCAACATTGATTTCCTGGGTCTGTGGATGACCACAATTCAATGTCTGGCCCTTGATTAAACATCAGTGGCATGTTTGATAAAGTAGTGGAGGTTATCTCCTGACTGCCATTGGTACCACTGGGAATCCAGTGCTGATTTTTAAGTGGTTAGTTCACTGACTGGCTTCTTATTAACCAACCAACCTCTGACATACAGTAGAGGAGGGCTTCCACTGATCTTGATACAATTATAATCAGAATAAAATTACTTAAAGCCCTAAAGAGTACTAATTTGTGTTGAGTTGAAACTACTGCTGCAGATTAAAATTTAAACCATTGCCCCCTGATCAAGAAAGTACTCTCAGATCCATCACACACAATGAATCAAGAATCAAGACAGCATTTAAGGTGGAAACCTTTTATGGTCAAATGATGTAAAAAATACTTTTGCTAGCCATTCTATGCATGTCCACATAATACCAAATCATAAAACGTCTGTGGGCTAGTTTAACATCATGAAGGCTATGATTTGTCTCCAGCTCAAATAATTTTCAGAAAACCTGGTTTCTGTCCATGGCTTTGAAACATTCATAGGTGAAGCCAAAACAGCAGGTCAGCCGCGCTTTTGGCCCATTTTGTCCTAAATAAAAGAGCCATTTTGCCCTTTGAAGCCAAATTAATCACCAGTTAAAAGTATTGTGAAATATTTGAGATCAGCTTCAGTAGATAACATTATTTGTTCCTATCACTGTCAACTGCCCATGACAGGCGCTTCTGATTCCAAATTTTGATTCAAAATCTAGGTGTGGACAAGTTTAACACGACAAGGATTTAAAGGTCGAGGCACAAATTTTATAAATTATTATGATGTAATTTTTTATAGCTACAGCCTTTTGAATAAGGATGAAACACATATAGAACAACCCTACCAAGAACAGAAGAGGCTTGCAACATTTAGCATTTTACAGCCAGGCCAGTGTACAGTATTATTTGGTATCTTGCTGAACACCTCAATAAAATGTGCAGTAAGGAGTTTTTCCCTTCAAGGAGGATATAAACGGATGGGGTGCTCTGCTAGAGTGGATTTGGGGGAGCCAGCCGAGGCTGACTAATCAGAGGGTGCTTGGGAGAGCATTAAGACAGACGTGTGGAGGGGAAATGTGACACCTGGAAATTACACAATGTAATGGAATCAGCCAAGTGGTAAATGTAGCTTTTAAATAGGTTTTGTGTTCTCCATTAACTTGCCAGACACTGATTGGTCCTGACAGCAAGGGAAAGTGACGGTCAGCATGTTGCCCCCTCCCTCCAGTACAGCCTCAACTGCATTTGCGCACACTTGCTCACACACCCATACACTAGCACACACAAACACATACACACACACTTCTCACTGTGGGACAAAGTTCTTTGTAGTTAGTGGGAGCTTCGGGAGCCAAATGAAAGTCTGGCTGGAGCTGGGTACAGGTGATCACAGCACAGTGGTTGCAGTTATGCTCAATTGCATCATTTTGTAGTTATAGCCGTACATGTAGGGTTATAGCCAAATCAGTTCCATCTCCACTTTTTCCAATACTATTTGAAGTAATCTCTTTGCTTTAAAACAATGTCCATTTAAACTGGATTTGTGTATAGTGTAACACTGATTTAAATTACATTAAACTATTTTTAAAATAAATAAACGTAATACTACTGTGAAATAGTCTTGGGGTGTTTTGAAGTTCCTAGATGTTTTATAACCATTCTGTTTACACATGACCTTCCTCAAGTAAAGGAATAATGCTCTTGTGAGAGCAGTTCTCTATCAGTATTGCAGAGCTCTAATTTCTTAGTATGTTTTCTGATATAATTTCCTGCTGAGAGTGGATTGGATTTTTATTGTATTAGTAAAATAGGCTTAATGGGCTCCTTAGTTTGATCATATTTCATAGTTATAACATAGAGGAATGATATGACTAACATTCTAGTATGGGGTTTGGAAAGAGTTACAATCTTTTCATGGACTTACTATTGTTATAATATTACCAAGTTTGTGAAGTAATGGCATGCTTTTTATTTCATGTTATATGGAAAACATTTGAATTCTCCTCACTTTTTGCATAAGGAAATATAAACTCTAATGATACCATAGATAATGAGCAGATTTTTCCATTTTTTAAAAGAGGAGAAAGCTGTTTTGGACATGTAGAAAATGCATGTAAGCTTCAAGAGCCTTGGTGGGCGTTACACAAGGCAGCGGTTGAGTGACATTTGAGAGCCCGTTCTTTTAGGAGACGTGCTGTCAACTTCTTTGGTGCGCTACTGACTCATAGCCCTGTATAGTGTACATATGTCAATACGAGACGTTTTTTTCCCCTTTTTCAACAAGCCCACATAGCGCTGGTTATGTACTGTTACCAATTAAACTCGTCTGTCCACCCAGAAAACGTTAAAGTTAGGCAAATTAGCGTTGATTCGGAAAGTGGAAGCTAGTAAGTCTAGCTTGCTAACATTTGCACTGATTGCCACTAGACGTTATTTGTTGTAAATGATATTTCAACACCTGCTGAGTCATCTGGGGCAGTTCCTGTACACTCAGTGCTGTGTTTGTTACACGTTATACAATAAAGGAGGATCTAGCTAGCATTAGCTGTGTCTCTTTCATGGATCCAGTTGTGGTGATGGCAAATAGTAATCAAGGCAACAAGTAGTCCTTTAACCTCAGCTCTCCGTACGTTACCCTATGATTCGAATCATAATATTGAGTAACGTAAGGAGTAAGGTACTAAGCAACTGCTAACAACGTCAGCCCTCTGGCTGGTTAACTGTCTGAGTGGCCACTGCAATTGAAGTGATATTACAAACAATTTTTAGTGCCCGACCACACAGATATTGCAGTAATCAGTACTGACATTGTCAAATTCACACCAATTAGAGGACACTTCCATGTGGTGCTTTCACTGCATAAAAATACACTTTTCATTTCTGCATTTTGGTATTTACATTTTTTACTGAATAAGTACACAAGTCAAAACAAACATCCAGAATATATGTACTGATTTCTTAGCAAAAATTAATTTTCATTTCAGTTTGACTTTAAAAGATGCAGATTTACCTAGAAATTTAAACAGCTATTTTATTTTGAATCGCAGGTGTTTAATCTTACTGTGTAAACTCACTTAATCAGTCTACCCAGGCAGGCAGTAAAACACTTGTCACACATTAACATACACTATACTTAGGTATTTACCCACGTTTCCATGTCCATATTATGCATAGCTGCCAAAAATGTGAGTGGGGGGAAGTGAGTGCTGTTTGCCTTGCAATTGCTCAGAGCTCTTACATGTTCACCAACATGTGGGAGTATGAACTGGCTCAAGGGGGCCCACACAGTGCTATGAAGCTCATAAGCCTCAGCCTTCACACGAACCCTGCAGTCCTTTCAATGCAAATGAGAGAGGAGAAGAGAGGAGGGCTTAGTTGGTTATGTTCAGTATCTGCCTCCCTGCTTTTGCATTTCAAATGAATAAATGATAAAAGCCCACTTTTTAGTCAGTGACTGTCCTCTCTCACTCACTTTTCCTTTTCATTTACTGAGCTCCCTCTCTCTCTCCACCCCTCATCCCATCCTTCCTCTCATTCTGAGTTTACTGTGACTTTCCCTTGACTGCATGGATATTCTCCCTCTTACAAATCTGAAGTTGCTTTTGCATAATATCTAAAGCTCACATTAAATGGCTAATTTGACCAGTTGTTGGAATCGTTATTCTGGCAATTAACTGCATTTATGTGAGGGTCCCTAAGGTTTACAACTAGCCATCAAAGACATTGAAAACATTGAAAGTAGATTCTCACTGAAGCCAACAATGGTCCTGTTCAGCAGAGCCATTCTTGGAAATGTAGGTTTTTACTGCGGATCCCTTGTGAAAGGCAGGAGCCGTCCTCTCTACCATTGTTTCCACCTCTGCTCTTTTGCCTTAGCAGCCTGTGGTAAATGCTATAGTTGGTGTGCAGCGAAATAATGGGCCATTACTACTTTTGCTTCTGGAGAACACTGGAGGTCCATAATGCTAGAGTAGTGGAAGGACTGAAACAAAGTATATGTTGAAGTCAAACACCAATTACTACAGGCACTGAACTTTGGATAATCTGCAGTGAGAGAAATACTTTTAAAAACTGTAGCATTGGTAATATTTTAAATTTTGTAATTTGAAATTTGAAATTCAGTAATTACTTTTTTTACTTAAAAAAATAATTACTTTTAAAAAAAGTAATTACAATTTCTAATCCCAGTAATGCTTCCTTATTTTGCCTGCAGTCCTTGGTGCTAACGTTAAGATAGTTGTTTATGGTCAGTAAATACCTCCAAAATGGTTGCTTTTTAAACCATAATGTCTCGAGTTCGGCTGTGTAACAAAATGAATGTAACAAGTAATGGAACTAACTACTTTCTCTGTTGAGTAACTGGTAAACTCATGTAATTACTTTCATAAATTAATATGTAATGAGTATAAATTTTCAAGCAACCTGCCTAACAGTGCTGCTACCAGATGCGAATACGCCAGGAGCAGCACACAGACTGAGGCAAAGACACAACTGTGTATATAGAAAATGTTCAACTTGAATGAAAAGTTTCTGCACCTTTCATGACACTACTTCATAAACGTACAAAGACAAGGGGAAAATGAGGGAAATAACAGACAGAACTGGAGTGAGATCAAGAGCTGGCACACACAGACACGGCTGTGTGTTGCTGTCAAATTCATGTAAATATTACAAGGCTAAAACTCACTACATGTTGTATCTGAATACACCTTTAGGGCACTGTGGGCAACCGTGTAGATTCTTCCAATGCCAAAAACTGTATAGAATGTAAATATAGTAGCAGTAAGAGCAACTGGAACATGCACTAACAAACATAACATTTCTATTTTATTTTCAACTGAAAACTTGGGCCTTGGTTGCATGAAGGTGACACTGAAAAGAAGCTGCGTCACTGTGAATCTTAGATGATACTTTATTTACAGACTATTCATCCCCCCCGGGACTCAATGAAGAGTTACAGTCATCTCTGTAACATTCTCTGTACTCTTAACCCAAGATGTTGCTCAGTATAAAACATTTTTTGATGATGTCCTGCATTTCAAGTGAAATGGAAATGTATGATACTGTGCAGATATCCCACTTGCTGACTTTACCAGCATAAATTAAGACTTGGAAAAACATTCGTAATTTGAAAAAAATCACACCTAAATTTTTTTAAATAAATAATATTTTTTGTAACAGGCAACTTATAAAGTTAGATATTGCACTTTAAAATGCATATAAGACTTTGGAATTTAACTTTTTTCATTATTGATGTCAACATGAGAATGAACACAGTAAGAATATTAAACTACTTATAACACACATGATGAGGAAATTAAAACTTAAACTTTTTCCGACACAAGATATTTAATTTTGGCTGCAGACGGGTTTGCAAGCAGACAAATCTGGGACAAATTCATTCATTATTAATTCAGCTTTTATTTCAACACTTTCTCATTTGATTATCTGCTTTCTGAAATGGCAGTGCTCATTTGCCTTCATATATTAAAAATTTACAATTTATACTCGTGTTCAGACACAGATACTTTCATACTTGCGGTGTTCTGTAACAGCAATGCTTTGTTTCCTTATTGCATTCAGTAAGAGTCCACAAACTTAGTTGCTCTCTAAATCCCTATGTTTTGTTATCAGGCAGTTAAAAATAACTGATTGCATTATGTTAGAAGTGATGTTGTATTCATGACAGAAACATATTAAACCATTATGAGCATGTAGGGAGGAAAGGATCTGACTCATCCTGAGAAGAAGGAATGCAAACAGTGATGCATTAGTCAAAGTTATTTTGCTTTACAGTAAGAGTCTTGTTTTTCTGCATCTTACAGTATTTTCAGCATCTAGAGTTCTCAAGGTCTGAGGCAGCAGCAGTTTGTACAAAAATAAAAAAAAACATCTATGGCCTCTCACAACTCAAACTCCTTACTGAACTCACAGTTCCAACTGCGGCTGCTCATGTTTTCTGCCCTCACAATGCTATGTGAGTAGCAATTCTATTAGGCTCAACATTTACCACATTTAATCTTTAATGAGACTGGTTCAAATTTTATCACATTTCCCTTTTTCGAAGCATCAGTCAGAATCGTTCATGCCTTGTGAAAATTCTGAAGCAATGATGCGAGACGAGTCTTATCAGGGAAGACAGATGGGATTGTCGATAGTTGACAGACATGCTGATAGCGGATTTTGGTTTTATCTCCAATCACTTCATAGGGTGGTAAAGCCTGACAGCGTGCATCTTCAAAGCGACAAAAGGCCAGAAACATACCGCGCTCAGACAGATGGAGAGTCTGTGTTTTTAATAACCTTGGTGCCACCGTGGCCCAGCAATGATGCCAGACACAAGGGTGCCAGCAAGGGACACCACACTGTTGTGCCTTCTTGGCTCTCACATCTGTAAGGCGGCAAAGGTGATAACATCTTTTCTAGCATTATAAAAATGGCAATATGGTAGGAGGGGTACTTGTGTTGTGGAATTTGCTCTTTTTATTACTTTGAAATTATAATGTCTCCTTTACATGTAGTCAGATTTAAATGTAAAAGCCAGATATCAGGTCACATGTTTGGATTCCTTTGAGGTGTCTTAATTTGAACACAGTTATATGCACCATTCCTGCAGGCTATGTGGTGAAGTTCATATAGTTTGGCAGGCCTTTTTGTTTGTTTGTTTATTATTCACTCACATGCTGCAGTCTACAAGTAAACACAGCAAATGTCAGGTCAAAGCCATTTATCTTAAGTAGCAAAGATCAATCCATGTGACGTACCCGCAGCTGGACTTGACATCTCACAAGATTCAGCAAAGCTGCTTTAACTGTCTCAGTGACAGTTACAGTAAGAGCCACAACTGAACGTTAATGTGAACTGATCTTGTCTCTGAACAGCGCACTGAATTCTAACGTCAACAGTCATGCTCGTTTTTCATTATGAATCATTGCCTCGGCTCATCATACTGTTGCTCTAATGACTCACTGCTGTGTGGGTTAGCCGTAGCATTCCTTCAACAAAACCTGGAATCTTCTAGTGCTGTGCTTTACTTCTCTGGATTTAAAAATCCAGAAAAAAATCATGATTTAAAATCACTAGAGATAATATTTAAAACAATAAATCACACACACTGAGATACTTGTGTGCTCCATCGCACATCATATTGCAGTTAAGGAGTGAGATGGAGAGCCCTGTAGAGAAAATAACTGACTATTGACTGGAAATTGATAAATAATGTACAATTCTGCGGCGCAATTTGATGTGAATTCCAGAACGGCTGCTATGAGGTTCTCAATGTTTAATAAGAACACTATTTAAAAGTGTTGATAGAGTACAACTACACAAAGGATTTGGTAATTATTTTCAGTCACTAGCACTGAACTCTGCAATAATTTGAGTGACAAACAGAGCGTAAGAGTGAGATAGTAAAAGCATACATACTACAGTTTAGAGTGTTGAATTCAGGCATTTACAACAAGTCTAGATGCTGTTTGTGTACTAACATGTTTCCTTTCTCATTCAAAAGTAAATACAGCAGCGTTAATACAGTTAAATTCAATTCAATTTTATTTATATAGCACCAATTCATAACAGAAGTTATCTCAATGCACTTTTACTATAGAGCAGGTCTAGACTGTACTCTTTATAATATTAATTACAGAGACCCAACAAATCCCACCATGAGCAAGCATTTGGCGACAGTGGCAAGGAAAAACTTCCTTTAAGAGGGCAGAAACCTTGGACAGAACCAGACTCAATGGTGGGTGGCCATCCGCCACTGCCGTGTTAGTACAGTTGTACTTTAGTGCTAAATTTCTCGGGCACTCAAAGCTTGGAGTATACAAAATATTTAATATATACCTAAGTTCTTATCCCATTCTACCAGGTTGACAGCCCTCAGGTATAGATGAGTATATAATATGATGGTGTTATATATACATGTACATGACCCACATCAACATCTTAGAGCATCTCTGTCAAATGGCACATGAGCAAGACACTGAAACCCAAACTGTCCTGAGAGTGTTGAAAAGTGACTCGCTGAAGGAATAAGAAAACTTCACATAATGCTAACATGCTCATGTTAAGCAGGTATAATGTTTACTATGTTCACCATCTTAGTTTACCATTTTAGCAAGCTAACATTTGCTTGATCACCAAAGCCATTACAATTCATCCTGAAGGGGACAAGAATGTTTGTGCCACATTTCGTGGCAATTCACCCAGTAGTTGTTGAGACATTTCACTTAAAACCACAAATGTCAACCTCATGGTCGCATCAAAGTTATTACATTTCATTCATCCATCCAATAATTGTTGAGATATTTCAGTCTGGACCAAAGTGGTGGACCAACTGACTGTGGACATCGCCACCCACAGAGCCATACCGCTTGCATGGCTAGAAATATGGGTACAAGTGAAATTCAAAGAAACTTAACTTAATGAATGAAGTTATCTTAGTATATTCTTCATTCCTTCATCTAGTTCTCTTACACAGGGTTATGCTTGCCCACTGCTGTTTGAATCCCCAGTACAATGGGGGAAGTGACAAATTTGTTAGGTCTATTGTTTTGACTCCTAAAAACATAGTGTACAATTGTAGTACAACCTACCCTTAAAATAACAGCAGACTGTTGACAAGCAGCAGGGAACCTCAGGCTCAATCTATGCACATCTGTCAGGCAGGTTTGAGCAGAAGCATCCTGCATTATTAATGACGCGCCGCTTAGGGAGAAGCTAGAGGCCAAGCCTAGGGATGACATCTGTCAAAGAGTAGCACATTTCTTTCTTGGCTAGGGTACTTGAGTCCAGACTGGCTTGAGAGGATGAGAAGTGTGTGTGTGTGTGTGAGGGGTTTCTTCTAAATTGACCTTCAATATCCTTAACCTTAATTCATCACCCATTCTTCTTGCTAATTTTCTTACAGTACTATTCTTTCTCATAGTGCGGTTTTATGCAGCTTTGTCAGACAACACACTTGAGGCTATTTTAGAACTCATTAGTTTAATTGGCAATAAACTGCAATTATTTTTGCAGCTGCTAACTGCATTTCTAAGTTACTACAAACGCTAGCGAATTGAAAAGAATGTTGGACTCGCAAATGAAAAGAATGCCAGCGCCAGCTTCCCTAAATTTCCCCCTCTCCATCCTGCATGGCTGTATGTAGAGATAATAATTATTGTTGAGGGGGTAGGCAAGATCACCTTAAAAGTTCCCCTGCACCAAAGGAGTCAATTTCTTCTCCACTGCTTTAATAATAATACATTTGTGGGCTTGTCTGTGGCTTTCCATGACTCAATAAAAAATAGATGAATAAATAATAAGCTCAATTGAAGGCACTTGGTAGACATTCATGCTCCAGCTTCTTCTCTCTTACACAGAAACCTCCCTATTCCCTGCTCATATGCATTATTCATACATTTAGGAATGCAAGTGTGTGGTTGGAAATCTGACTGATGATAGGGAATGGTACTCACACAAATAAATTACAATAGGTATATTGAAAACATGCTATTTTGTTAGAATTGTATTGCTTATCCAGTTTATCATTGCAACTACTTGAAAATCCAGACTCAAAAGTGAAAGTTTTAGACACGCAGTATGGTGCATGATAGCATCTAGTGTAGAAGCAGTGCCTGTACTTACAATATATACATTCACAGATTTTAAATAACTGCACAATAAAGTGGCACTCTACTAACAGAAAACCAGAAAATTGTAGAATATTCTCAATAAAAAATGAAGGTGGAAAGAGACAATCACATTAGTGGAGAGGGTAGACTAACTAAAGGATCAAAACTCATTTGAGGCCAGTTAATGGACACCTACCCAACTGTATAATGTACCACAAAGAGGTACAAGGTCTGGTTCAAGACTGGTGTGTCAGAGGTTGTGCAATTAACCTCTGTGAATGAGTGTTTACTACAGAGGAATGAATGGGTTGTGTCTGTGTGCGCGTGCATTTTTCTCTGCATTTGTTTTTCATGTGTGCGTGTGTATGTGTGCGCATGTGCATGTGTGAGTATATCTCTCAGGCAATGAGACCTTGGACAGGAGAGTAATTGATTCAGAGAATCTTCAAATCAATTCTTGGACAGCTGGGGCCGAGGAGATTAGAAGTGAAGCACAGGCGGCCCGGAGTGCAGTCAGACAGGCCCCAGAGCAAACAGTAATCTCAGGATTATAGACCTGGGGGAGATGTACCTGTTTTCTCTCATTTCGTTCCCTCTTGCTCTCAGAGCAGTGACAGTCTATATTCACTACTAACCACTTTCCCCCAAAATGCTGCACTCCCTTCTTCCATCTGTAGAACTTCACTATAAAAAGGTGACTAAAAGCTCTTGTTGACATCGAGGTACGATTTCAATGAGAATATATGAATGGAAGGCAATTTGGGCAGGATGTAGACTGGCTGATATATACTGAGATGAATTTTGACCTTTTTATTCTCTGCATTTTCTTCAAATAAAGCTCATTGCAAAAGTAGCAGTAGTAGTAAAGTCAGAGGCAAGTGGAGATTATCTGGCCCTGTAACTCAAAGGAACCACTTAACCTAATGAAGTAAATAAGGTAATGTGTTCAAAGGTCATTTGTATAATTGTTTTGGTCGGACTGAGAGCAGACGAATGATGCAGACCTTTGTCCCATGGCTGGAATATATCTCACTGCCTCTTCCAATTGATTGAATTAATTCACAAGAGTAAATCTGTCAGCTTAATGGTAGAAAAATTGGCCTTAGAAGGAGATAAGGAGGAGTAATCTTAAAAAGAGCTCGGGAACAGGCAGCACTACAGGCTGAAGTTGACACAAAATAAACCCTTATAACTTGCTCTATGTGCCATATTTGCTGTTTGACTTCTGACTGCTTTTGTAAGTCTGCCACTGAGCAGCCATGAAAAATACAGTATATAAACCCCTAAATAAGTAGAGCTTGCAGGGTCCACTGAATGCACCTTTGTGTTCACAAAATATGTCTTTATATGAGAGGGAAAGAAAACCCAAATCCATTATGCCATCTCCAGTATCCAAAATGTAGGTTTCTCAGGGGATTTTAATGAACAATGACACCACTGAACATAGTGTAGTGGGGCAGTGCACACTCACCAATCACTCACACAAAGTATTCTCTAACTGAAATGAAACAGGCATGATATTTTTTCTCATTACCAAGTTTAATATTCAGGGCACCCCCGCTGTCTGAATAAAAGTATTTAAAACTTTAGATATTAAAATTTTGCTTAATATCTCCCACAAATGAGGAGTAAATACACTTTGACAATGACTCAGTGTATTTTGCTCATGACCATTTTAATAAGCTGTAGGACAACTGTTTATTTCCCCGACATAGCAGCAGCTCTGGAATAAAGAGATAACATGTTTGCAAAGAATAACAACAGAATGCATAGCAGTACAATTGAGCTGATACAACCAAATGAGCAGCTATCATAATGTTGTATAGTCTTCTGGGACAAATGAGTCACTCATGCTTGACTTATCAGTCTGTTTATCAAACTTCCTCATGTTACCAGTCCATTTGGCACCGGCAACACAAAAAAAAAGCTTTTATTTTGAAATGTTGGACATTAATTCTGAGAAGGGCTTTTGAGATCTCTCCCTAGGTTAGGATTGAGCAGAAATTGCAGGAATTGTAGGGGCGTCTTCATTAGTGCAATCAACTAGTTGATCAACAGAAAAAACAACAATCTAGTAATAAAATAATTTAACAAGCAAATATGCCAAACATTTGCCTGTAAGGATTTGCTGCTTTTCTCTGTTTTATATCATTATTAAGTGGACTCTGGAACAATAGCCGAAATCTAATCTACATATATCTGAAACTGCCTTTTCTTTGAGAAATTTGAGACCAGACCTGGAGGTCCCCAAAGCTGTGAAAAGTTCAAATTGAAAATGTTCTGTGTGAGGAGATTAGAAGAGGAACAATAGCTGGAGGATAGATATCTCAGTCAGCATATTCCTGCTGGAGGGAGTTCAAATGAGGCCCTGTAACAGGATGAGACTTCTGTCAGCTGTGCGGTCACATTGATGAGAATGGTGGCTCCCACAACGCTCCGTCAAGGGCTTGACAGGCTCTTAAGGTGATTACTGGCTGATTAGCATTACAGTAATCACAAGATGATTCCTGATATGGAAGAGATTTTTGCTTCACAGTTCATGACCTTGACAGAAGCCTCATTCCTGGCCAGCGAGTGAGATGAGGCTGGGCAAATGAAAAATCCTCTGACCGTGTTCAGCGCACGATGGAACATGATGAATTCAACTTATATCGAAACACTGTCTGTCATAATGCATTTTGCAGCCTGTCCCTCAGTCTGACATTAGTGCCTATTGAATTACTCACCCTGGCTAATTTATTGTTGCTATCTTTATGAGCAGGGAGCAGATCTTTGAAAGTAATAGTTCTTGGTTTTTTACCTAGGAATTTTACTTGTGCAAACAGGAATCCAAGGCTGACTAATAATAGTTAAACAAGACTAAGAGCCTATATTCATGCTAGTGGCTCTGTGAGGATGCAGTGCTTTGAGGGCTATTGTCAGCATGCTAACATGTTCACAATGGCAATGCTAATATGCTGATGTTTAACAGGTATAATGTTGACTATATTCACCATCTTAGTTTAGTGTGTTAGCATGCTAACATTTGTTAATTAGCAATAAACACAAAGGACAGCTGAGGCTGATGGGAATATCATTAGTTTTGCAGGTACTACTTAAGTATTGGACAAATTAAAAATTTGACCTGATGATGGTGGAACATGAAAAGTCAGGAGAAGTTATTACAATCCATCCTGTGGAGGACATTAAATTTCATGGAACTCCACCCAAAACTTTTACCTCATGGTGACGCTAATGGAACGGTTAGGGGTTCACCAAGGTCATTAGGCTACACCCTCTGGGGATCATGAATGTCTGTACAAAATTTCATAACAATTAATCCAGTAGTTATTGAGATATTTTAGTCTGGACCAAAGTGGTGGACCATCCAACTGACCGACATTGCCACGCCACTAGCATGCCCAAAAAAACAGATGATGTCTCACCTTTAACTTAGTGTAAGGCTCAAGCAACAGAAAACTACACTTCACTCACACAGAGCAACACAATATATGCAAATCTCATTTGTACTGTAGAAACGGTAAAATACTTGTGAGTGGCAATTTGAAGACAGCCAGGACTCACTGCAGTGGCATTTTCAATTGGTTTGGAGGTAAAGGGGTGAATCAAGGGATGATGATGCAATGGTATCTTAGAGGTGCATTTGCTTGGATTATTCCAGAAATCAGATGTAGAAAAAGAGGAAGAAAGGCAGCGGGTGCTTGTGAGTGGGCACTGGTTGTAATGCACCACTGTATGTGTGCAGTGATCCAAAACCGGGAGGGATCGGATCAGGAAGAGAAATTAGAAAAGCTCCTTGTGAAGCTTTCCACTGGAAGCCTGAGGTTTGACAGCACCATGCAATTTTTATACTTGTCAGAATGTGTACCAGATGCATGACATGTAAATTAAACTGGCAACAAAACACAGCCAGTGGGCAATGAAGGCAACTGAAGTTACCCTAAAATATCTGAAAGTATTACCAGGGAATAGATTTTGAATGAGTGTGCCATTGTGGCTGCTGGAAGAGCTCTATTACTCTCCACAAAAAACAGTTGGAGGGTTGAAATTCCTGCCTCAATTGTCTAACATTGCCAGTGGCAGTCGAAAAATCAATAACTCCAAAATAAGACTGCTGTTCCTCCAAATCCGCTATGATTACTCCCACGTCACCAATAACTGCTGCACACATTGTCCTTAGCCACTCTACCTCAGATAATCTGATATACAGTCCAAAATGACCCACAAGTGAACATGCACTCTTTTTTTACAGACAGGGAGGAGTCCATTCTGGTAAAACATTGTTATCTACAGTACATCACATATCAATGTCTCCTTCATGTCCTTGATAACATGCTGAAACACAAATAGAACAAAAGTACAGTAAATCTAGCCATTGATTGCTGCAGAGTGCTCTCTGGCTGACATTTGGCTTCTTTAATCAGGGTCCTAGAGCAGAGCAACTGCTTGGCCCCAAACTGAGCTGTTTCAGTCACACCACATTGTGCAGGATTGCACGCGTGGTCTTCATCATGCATATGTTAGCTGGCAAAACCTCCAAAATGGAATTCTGGGAGGATTTCTGCTGGCAGAGAGAAGTGGCAGCAGTTCATACAACGCAAAAAAAATGCTCAGCACCTTCTAATGATCAACAAAACTCCACCTCTACCTAAAATATATAACTTAAAAGAAAATAGTACTCTCGGATACAATGTAAATTATCAAATTGTTGGTTTGCAGTGCATCATTTTCTGATAGGTCTAATTTACGTTTTTCCTGTGACTGCTTTCTCCCATCCTGCCTTCTGCAGCATTTTTTTAATACAGTATACATCCCAGAATGCATTCTACATACCCAGAGAAGACACCTGAACTTTTATTCAATCTGTGTAGTTGAAAAGAGTGATGGCAAAATAGTAAAAGCAATAAAGTGGGAATTTTTCAGGTCACAAAAAGGTGAGTTGTATACATTACTCAAAAACCTGCCCTTTGTCTGTAATGGATTTCTTCCTAAATGACTGCTGAACATGAGGGCAACAAGGTACATATAGAGAGAGGCCCTTGCTCTCTGAATCTCAGGTTCTAACAACAAAACCTGATGTTGACATTTATGTTGCAGATTGCTGAGGTTTTTTTTTTTCATACAACAGCAATGTAGCTGCACTGAAAATATCTCAGTGTGACATCACATAGTCCACGATTGACCAGTTACCCATTGACCCAGTAATACAAGGTACATCATTAATAGCTGTTTTTTAATAGTGTCACAGTAAATGGATTTTAAATGGATATTCCTATAAAACAATCAAATATAGAAAATGGTAAACCGCATACTTGATTAATGGAAAATAACTATTCTTTCATTTGACTGCTCCCTTTGTTAAAGAAAAATTCCTTGTTTGTTATAAATCCTTTCAGAAATCAGCGTTTCGCATACTTGTGAGATCTGAATGCTCACCACCCAGTTTGGTTTCAGGAGTTCCTTATGCATTCATGCAGCACCTTTTTCCAATTTTCAGGATAGGGAGCACATTAGCGTGATTAGCAGGTGGCCCCAAATGTTGATTAATGTGATTTGATACAGGGAGATAATTCTGCCTGATGCCTAATATTTAGCTGATCCAAAAGACAATGGACATTAATTATCATGGTTACTAATGCTTCTGGCACGAAATGTTCTCATTGCCTATTCCCATCTAATTTAACACCAGGAAAGGCAGAGGAAGAAGGGGGTAGACAGATTTAGCAAGCAAGAGAAAATATGAGAAAGATCAGAAAGATAAACAGTAAGAGATGGATGGATAGATAGATAGATAGATAGATAGATAGATAGATAGATAGATAGATAGATAGATAGATAGATAGATAGATAGATAGATAGATAGATAGATAGATAGATAGATAGATAGATAGATAGATAGATAGATAGATAGATAGATAGATAGATAGATTCAAAAACTGTAGCATTAGCCATTTCCATTCCTATTTCTCCATATTGTCTGGAACACTGACATTATCAAACATCATGTTGACTAGAAGGGCTCACAGACACACTAGCTCCTTGACTTGGTTGAAAAATCGTCTACAGCTGACTTTTTAATGTTTCCAGTTAACTTTTATTAAAATTAGAACCCTACAAAATGATCTTAATATTCATTAATTCAGAAAAGACTGAAGGCCAAAGCTACATGTTCCAGGTAAAAAGTCAGCATCCAATTCGATGAAACATGTAGAAGAGCAGCATAGTTCTTGTACTGGTGGAGCTAGTTAGCCCTAGTATTATAGTACAGTATTATAAGAAAAACATAATAGTAATCAAATGTTTACTATATAAATAAATAAATAATTTTATGTTGTAGTGTAAGTATTTTCAAACAATATGTTTTTCATGAGAAAAGGCTTTGAGGATGAGGATTAACCAATGCATTTGGCAAAGTAATTTCAGGTAAACTTCCCATAATCCAATATAAAGCAGATCAGAGCCACTAATGTTACCCTCTGATACAGTGGCATCTGGGAACTGTGTTACACCAACTTTTTCTAGCATCACCTGTAATCGCACATACTGTATATTCCCAAATCTAAGATTTTTCTGGAAATTACATTTGAAAAACTGGGTGGTTTGTAGCCTTAATGTAGCTAGGCTAGCAAATATCTTCAAGTCTGTTTATAGTGTGTCTTTTAGAGTTAGTTAGCCTATAAAGTGTTTCGTTAGCCCAGTTTAACCTCCAGCAGTTTCTGAGGGCTCGTGCAACGTGTTTTGCTGCCACACATGAAATAAAATAAATTCATGACGAGTGAAAATGAGTCCAAAGCGTCCCTCGACATCTTTACTGCTGAAACACACTGGGGGAGTGAATCATCTGTCAAGCAGTCAAGCATTACCACTGTCACAGATGATGGTGAGCTCAAAAAGACAATGTGGTAATAATGTAGTTAGTTAACAATATGCTAACTCCTAGCTTAAGAAGTAACACTGGGTAACTGTTGTAGTAACAGTTGTATTTTTGGTTTTGAAATGTGATACAAAAGATACAAGCTCTTTGGATACTGAGTATCGGTCTTAGTAGAGCCCCATGCACACCACTTCAGAATGTAGAGAAATCTAAATCTCGACAGACTTGCCATGCCTTGTTACTGTTGCAAAGCTATGATTGGACAATCGCTGCTTGGGGGAGGGGTTTAATGAACTGTTGATTAACACAACCTGGGCATTTTATTGCTGCTGAGGAAAGAATCTAAGCTAAATTTGATGTTTGTGAAATGCTGAAACTGAAAGATAACATTCCTCACGTTCTTTTCACAGACTCGTTGCTCAGATCTGGTGGTCTCACACAGCCTGCACTGAGATTCTCAACATCACACCACTAAGAGAAATTTCAAACACTTACACCATTTTTTCTCTATGAAGGCTTCAATTTAGTGATCGAGGACATATTTTGAGCCTGTAATACAAGACTTTTTGTTCTGTTGAAGTGAGATAACCGATCCTTAGGCAGAGCTCAGAAACTGCCTCTCCTCAAGATGATAGAATACCTGTGCAATGTCTCCCTATCCAGCATTCAATGGGAAAACAATAAACAAGCCGGGGCACGAAGAGATTGATAGGTGTGCAGTTCTGATCACTCAACCAACAGAAGCTCACTTTAACGGTTCTGTGCTTTATGCACATTTGTGTTTATGAAATTGCAATCAATTGTTTCAATTACATGCGCGGTTAGATCATGGCGTTGTCACAATTGACGTGCTACTCTGAGTCAACCTTTGTAAAAATCATTGAAGTTGTAAGTGGTGTAAAAAACTTCTTTTTTAGACTATTTTTTTCATCATATCGCTCAGTAGTCTGAAACACTGCAGTAATACAGCCTCTGAATTAGACTATGGTGGTAATACAGAAACGTACCAGACAACAAAAAGAACAGTCTTCGTACTGACTCTCATCTATGGACACAAGCTTTGGGTAGTGACCATAAAAAAAAGATCATGGGTAAAAGAAGTTGACATTAGGTTTCTCTGTAGGGTGGCCTGACTCTCTCCCCATGACAGAGAAAGGAGTTCGGTGATCTGAAAAGACGCTGGAGTCAAACCACTATTTCTTCACATTGAAACGAGCCACCTAATGTAGCTGGGGCATCTGGTAAAAAAATCTTAGTGGTCAACCACCTCTTGTAAGGGGTGTTACCGGAGTAGACTCATAACTCTCTGGAGAGACTATATTTCATAGAAGCACCTTGGTACCAGCGGTGTTCAGTGCCTGAACAAACAGATTTTTAACACCGAATCCTCAAGTTGAACTTAGTGAATCACTAGCGTCATTAACTGAATAAATAGCTTTTAAAGTTACTTCCTGGTTAAAAGCGCACTGAAAGACCACAAAAGCCACAGAAGCAATCATGATGATAATTTGTTGCGGATGGTAGGATGTTGTGGAATTAACCTCATAAACAGTGCTTGTTGGCCAAGTTTTGTACTGAACTGAACAAAACAGACTGAACTTATTTAGAATACAATCAGAAACTTAAATGAAGACTGATCTAAACAGTGTCTTAAAATCACAGCGTAACGGATGGTGATGCAATAGATTACTGATGTGCATCTGGACCACCTGAGTATTTCTAGGAATTATGGTCAAATTGGATGAATCTGCAAATGCACAACTTATGTCCAATGCCAACGTTCAGAATCAATGCAGAAAGTAGTTTGTCCTCTATGTAGTGGTTGATGGATATGTGACACATCTGACTTTGATCCACGAGACTAGAGTTTGCATCCTGTAACAAACCTGCAATTATGTTCTTTTTCCTCTACTTGGTCCCCACTGCCCTCCAACCCTCACCCCTTGAGAACAGAAGTAAGTTACTGGAGAAAGGCCTGGCAGGGATAAACACCACAAATATGGATGGATGGATGGATGGCTTTTTTTCTGCTGTGGATGATTTAGATCAAGTGTAATATGCCTAATCAGTTTGAAGTCCCCTTGATGAGTCCTTTCCCAAATGCTGTTGTTGCCATTTTATTGCTCTCCACAGAGGTTGATGCCGTTTGGGTAAAGCAGTGCCATCCCTCCTGAAATTAAGTTTGAAGAGACAAATGTTTAGTGTTGTCTCTTCCCACAGTGCTAAACTAAGTGCTGCTGCTTTTTGTGTGATTGCACCCTTAAATGTAATCATTGCACCCTGCAAAATGGCCACACAGCTTCATACATTACCAATGACAGGAAGGCAAAGAGAAATCATGGATGGGTTGCAAATACATTGCTTCAAAACATTTTGTTCCTTTAACCCTTTCAGCTTTCAACTTTATTGTCCCCAAGGGGAAAATTTGTCTCATAGTCAGGTAAAACACAGAACACAGAACACTTGAACATAAAACATAATAAATACATAAAACAAAATATGGAAAGACACCCCCCCACCCCACCCCTATGTACATCAGTGACAAAACATAAAACCTGGAGTACATCAGCAACTCTCAATCTGGCATTGTGATAATGAATGATGAATGATGAGTGTAACAAAGATTGGATTAATGCTCCATGCCAGACATGGACATTCATTGTACATTTTTATTATTTTGCGTATGGTTTCTGTAAAGTCTAATCAGTTATTTGTGGGACCTCTTGTTTCATTATTTAGGAGCTGCGGAGACCTTTGAAACTGTACCTGTAATTAAGGGCAATAAATTAAACTCTACTCAACTAGAAAGCCCCCCTGGGCCACCTTAATGTTCAGCATACTGTGATGTATCTCCTATTGTTCTGTTTCTTTACCTAGTTACAATGCGCAGAGAAAAATATAAACATCATATGCACCCCATGAGTAAAGTAAAAAAACTCGCCGCCAACTCATTTGTCCTTTCCCACAGCATATAACCCACCCTCCCTCACCCAAAGTCTTTCAATTTACTGAGGTAGCACTAAGGTGTTGATTGTACAGTACACAAATCCCTGGCCTCTAATCCCCATAATTCCAGCATATTGTATTGTCATTAACCACTCACTGGTTGGTAAATACAAATCCTTTCACCTTTCACTTTGCAGTCCATGGATAATTGCTGTATCCTTTCCTCAGAAGCGTCCCCATGGGGAGAACCAAGCAGCACACAGGAAACAGGCGCATTTGTGCTTGACACCATAATATAGCTACAATATACTGGAGCTCACTTGGCAGCGGAAGGAAGGGCCTTGTACAGGTCTGCCTTCGCTGACAGAGCAGACACAGTGGCTAATTAGATCTTTGCAACCTCCCAGTGGTGAAACACTTAAATGTCTGGTCTTTGAGCTGAAGCTCCAATCTTTAAGGCTGCTCCCTGGTGGAGCCAGAGCTTGGTGCTCTGTGGTTTATTTAACAAAATGGAGGATGCTTACTTGAAACTGAAACACTCTGACAGTAGAGAAGGATGTACAAATACAATATGGAATGAAAAGTGATGGATTGTAAAATGCATGTTTGAAAGAGTGACAAATGTGGTCAAAAACAGACCACTAGAGATGTGGTATATAGTCTTCTCGGTTGTCAATACAATACACAAGTTACTGTGTCATTTCAATGGATATTGGATATTTATATTATATACAATGCATCTGCAACAACTTAAATAAAATTAACATTCACACTTTTTTTTTGACTTTGCACATGAAGGAGTTGCACTATTTCCCACAGGGCCTTCAAGAACATACAGTAGGTTAATTAATTCTCATGAGACTTGTACTGGTCTATGATGACTGTGTTCAGAGAGATATATGTAACAAAAGAGGAGATAAAAAAAAGCTTAGAAATGAGGAAAAGTTCTCCAGCAACAAGATCATGACTGGAAGTGGAATGTTCTTTCTAGATGAAACAAAAATATTCTACAATACCATATAGGATCATCTGATTCAGCAAAAGTTCAGTAAATATTGGTATAAAAAAAACTTGTATTAGGATCATGATACAACAGCTTCTCACAAAATTAAATTAACTTCATCAATTCCTCCCTGAATTCCTCACTGAAAACAGTATATATATCATCGAGGAAATCACAAGCCAGTCCAAGAACTTTGCTGTATTGCTATCAGTCCTTATGCTAAGCTTTTTTATTAATGCTGTAGCTTAGATTGTTTGTTTTTGCTTTCCACTCCAGTTAATCATCAAATTTGAATTCTATTATTTAACTCTCAACGTTCTTTCTAATGTAGGGAGCTTATTTTCTTTATTTATCAAATAAACTAAAGTCAGAACTTCTGTTGAAAATCTGCTGATTTAAGTATTTCTTCTGTACATCTTTAGTTATTAAAAAATCCAAGTCAGAACTTCCTTTGGAAATCCTATAAATTTAACTTTCATAAAGTGTTTCTTCAATACAGAGCTTATTTGTTTATTTATCAAAACAGACCTTCAGCACATAAAACATTACTGAATATACAAGGGTTTATTAATTAATGATTGGTCACATGTTTATTCTCGCATTGTGACTGCCCTTATGTGTTAACTAATATTTAAAGCATTTTCCATAACCATTTCAGCAAAATTGCGCTAACTCTGTAATCAATTTAGAATTGCGTTCCAGCCCTCCATTAAACAGAATCAATGTCAAACTATAACCAAACTGATGTGTGAAAAATGAATTGAAGATTGCACTTTTGATGTTTTCCACTCCACGCAGATAACATCACATGAGGTGATCTACTGGTTAGAGTCTGAGTGAGACTGACTCCTGTAACTCAATATATGCAAATATCAGCCAGGCAAGGTTCACTTGTAGTGATTATCCATGTACAAGATCTTTGATTAAGCCAGCACTGTGCAGTGTACATTGATTGTAAGAGCTCGTTTCTAAACGACCCCTGTCACACGTTAGTTTTTTTATCACAGACAGTGATTACTTCAGTAAGTGTGGTGGTCATTTTTCCAGTGTGCTTAATGTATACAGTCATAATCAGTCAAGCATTAAATGTTTTATACCCATGCGAGTGCATGCCTTGTAATCATCAACATTTAAATATCTAATAAATCTTCTATGAATGATGTCTTGATGCTAAATGTAAAACAAAAAAATGCAAAATGCAAAAATTTAATATTTCTATTATCAAAACCTCAAACTCACTACACCTTCATGGTGTCATCATCATGTTATCTCAACAGATGTATCCCAAAGGGCTCTTTAATCCTCTCTGGAAAATTGGTCTCATATCACATAGGATATTAAGAAATTCTGGAGGGAAGAAAGTGTACGAATAGGAGACTTATTGGTGTAATACTGCACATTTTTGAGCGAGTTCTTTACATTATCCACCCTAGTAGTTATCTGATAAACTAGCAAAATAATTGAGCTCTGCTTGCAACATTTTTAATTGAACAGAATCTGGTGTCTACATGTTTCACAATGTGCACTGCATAATAAAACTGACTTAGATGAGGATAAATGCAAACTTGTGTTTTTTTAAATAGAAAATAAGAATATTTCTAAAATATAGCTTTCTGCTTGCTCATGTGCAGTGTTAAAAAATATATATATAGTTGCGAAGCAATCACGCCTCTACGTGTTCCTTGACATGAGTGTGACAAGAGGGGCTTGCCCAACATGAAACTGCGAGTGACATGTTGCTGGTTGGTATGTGCTTCACTTCACACTCATCTGCTCCTGCGATGATCGACAGCACACACATACACACATTCATCTCCACAGGGAAAGATGTTTCAGGCATGGGTCATACAAGACATAAATGATCCACGGTGCCCGAGGAATATGTTACAGTGGGTTCATTCATTCATGTTGTCAGAACTCTATCGCTGCTATTGTCTTTCTTCAAAAAAGACCTCAGCTCCCCTGTTGCCTTTCAGCTTCTGTAAGCATTCCGTGGCTACATATTATTTTTAAATTCCTTATCATATAAAACTCAAAGGATAATCCCTAACTCACATCAACAAATACCATGGTGTGAGTTTATCTCATAAGATGAATAAACATATTTTCATGATTTAGGGAAGCTAGTCCTTGTACAACACCAGAGTGAATGTAATCGTTCAAGACTCCAGCGGAGACGTTAATGCCGGAGAGCATGTGCACTTTGTAACATAATTAAAAGTTGTCCAGGGGTAGGGACTGCTGCAGGGTGCAATTACTCATAACTGCCAGTGTGATAACATGAAAGTCTGTGGATCACTGTATTGTGCACAAACACGTTTCAAATTAGCGAGACACTTTCTTTCACAGGTTGTCTGAATGTGTGTATGCGTGTGTCGGATAGGGACTTGTTTAAACACACACACACACACACACACACACATTAAGACACACTGGGCTGCACGCAGTCTTCAAGCTGCAGTCCTGTGTGACCTGTCTGAAATGAGTGTGTTCTCTTTGACCGATATAACCAACTTATGTACAGTGATGCAAAACAAAAATAATAAAGTTGAAATCAAATGAGGCAAACCTCAAGGTCCCTATTGCCACACAAAAAGACACACCACGGAAATATATCACATTCACTTGTTTCAAAATATCTGACAAGCTTATTTCTGTCTAACATCAAAGTTAAATCAATGAAGGACCCACAAGCGCATAATCATCGGCAAAAAAAAAGGACAAAAACTGCTGATTCTCAGAGCTTGCATGCTCTGCAAACACCTGTGCTTTCATGATATCCATTTTATGTTACTGCAGATTTTTTAATGAGCCACTGATTTGGCAGACGCAAACGAAAACAAGGTGGAAATGCATTCTAAACCATTTAAAATGTAGTTTTGAAGCCACTAAGCTTGTCTGGGTTGGATGCTGCATATAATTAATTTCTCATTGTTTGTGTTAGACAGGGTCACTGAGGTTAATTGAGTCTTACTTCAAAATTCTGGCTGGAAGCCACACGTGCAGTCTTTACTGTATATTCATTTTAATTAATATAAAAGGAGTAGGCAGCCAGCCTTACCAAGCCTAATGATGGGCAAACGCTGTGTAAACAACAACAAAGACTGGCCCTGTTCAACTGCCTGTGCAATTTTAGCTGACATAGCTTCTAATCGTACTGTGGCTGTCACCACTGCTCCCTTTCCATCACTGATAGATAGGCTACTCGAGTGAACTAAGTGGAGAGTGAAGATAACCTCCGAAACAAAGCCTTGTGGGTATTGGCTGCTGGAGTATTTGCAAGGCATGTCATGATATTGGCCTCACTTTGAAGCACTGAACGAACTCTCTGGGGATAGTAAACACACTTTAAGGATGATGGCCTTCCCTCAGTTCTAAACTAAAAACCCATAATTATGTTTTCACATAGATTCACATTGTGCCAACGCCAAACCTGATACTTTGCATTGAACTCAGCACAGCCATGCGTCCACCTCTCAGCAAGAAAGGCAGCATCACTGTACACACTGCTTTGTTCAGTATAATAAAGTAACATACCGGTTTCATGTGACATCAGATTAACTGATTAATCGAGAAAATAATCAGCAGATTTCTCAATGAAAATAACTGCAGCCTAGATACAGTATGTTCATGCCTATTTTGTTTGCACATTAGGTACCTCCAGTGTATCAAGAAATATTGATGTGTGTTTCCCTTTTACACTCCTTCCCTTCAACTTTTTAAAATTATTTTATTATCTATAGGTTATTTTGGATGTTGTATATTCAATAAACTCAATTGAGGTTTCAGCTTCTCTTGTCTTTGGTACTTTGCACTTGCTAAATGAATGAAAGTTGGGTACAGGTAAACTGTCACACGTTGTATAGTTCTGTCAAAATGAGATAGGAGAAGAAGAAAAAAAAAGAGAAAAGCTAAAGTAAAAGCGGATATTTTGCTCAAACTGTACAAAGCAGATACCCTGTGAGTCGAGTTGAGCACAGTCTTATCAAGCAGAAAGAAATGTGGTGAAACATAGGCCAAGAAAGGTGGCTCTTTCTTTCTTTTTGAATATAAAATTGAATAATGTATTGAGCATTTTAATTTTGGCCTTGTTTACATATGTTTTTGAGGACTTGGACTTAAATAAGGTTGTGTAATACTCCTAAGGTTTCTTCATTTTCTTTCTGTTTAGCATTTTTGTCCTTGTTTGATATTTTGACAGTGGAGATAGACAGGAAAATGACAGGGATGACATGCAACAAAGGAAATCGAACCTCAGATTACATGTGCACCTTAGACCACTAGGCAACAGGGATGCCTTGCTTTACTAACATCTTTAAACTTATCAAAAATCAATGTACACCAGGGTTTTGTTCCAAGTGTAAACGTGTATAGCTTCTGAATACATGCTGATATCATGTGTAACTGCCACATACTGTTGGGTGAAGCACTGAGAACTCAGACTAAAGAACAAAAACGTAAAAAAGAAACATGTCTTCAATCTAAGAAACCAACATATCCAAAGCATGACAATAACTATGCAAATAATATGACCTCAGCATAGGACAAAAACAACATCCTGGACATGACTACATTCTGATGACAGCCAAAGTGTAGGTCAGGACCAGTGATGCACACTGTGCACGCAGGGTCAAGTATAATCACAGAGAGTTTTGCGAGAAAATTAATCACTCCTTAATTACACTCTATAGGTTCTCCAACAGAAGTGTCCAAGAGTGATTTTAATTCCCCAGTTTGCCTCCTTGACCGTAAAGGTCTGCTTAAACATCAAGGACCTGTCACTTGAGAGCTGAATGACTTTGGATTCTTTTGTAATTGGAGAATTTTTCTTTGTTTGACAGGCTCATATAAGCATCTTTGTAACAATGACATTCATCATGTTTTTTACAGAAGCATCTGTTCACTTAATCTCCAAATATAGAAGTGTTGATTTAAGGGTCATGAAACTGTGGCGGGGAATTTTTTTTTTCTTTATACATGCATACAAAGTGCTTCACAATTTTAAGCTCGCATTAAGTAGTTATTGAAGATGGATGGCGGGGATGATAAGGATGATAACGCTAATAATTCAATTGATAAATCAGGTTGGTCAGGAATCTATTATTACGCTGTGCCTTTCTCATCTATAACCAGTGGCTGAAGCCCGCTAGCAGTCATTTCCCATCTCACAGACTGTCTGGATGACTGATCAGGGTTGTGATTGTCTCCCCTCTCCACAACACACCACCGCCACATACGTCAGCAGCAGCACATACATCTTGAGCAGTCTCTTAACTCCTAGCCAGAGCAGTATAGAGCCCCAGTAAACGTTGCAATCAGCACCAGAATTGGCCCAATTCCTCATAACCTTGTCTGCACATGGCACCTTGCCTTGAATCACAAGAGCATGAGGATGTAGCAAGTGTTCAGTCTGTCAGCAAAGCAGCTATATTGCCCCAGTACAGTAGAAGAGGGTAAATCGACATTTAATTATCTGTGTCTGCCCACAAAAGCTGCATGGGCATTGTAGACCTGATGTAACGGAGTCGCCACAAACCCTGTCATGGCAGCAATATGTACAAACAGCAGTTACATGACATTGCAGCTCGTTTCATAAGGTATGTGCTAGACATCTCATGTGTACTTTATTCCACTCACAATGAAAATCCAAATGTGAAATATTTATTCCCAAACATCAAGCTTCTATGCCTTCAAACCTATTTTTGATTTGTCACTCACTTTTCTTCCAAGACATCAATACAACTCCCTCATAGGTTGAAAAGTTGACTCTGTGGCTTCTTGGTGAAACAATCATCTTTTCTTTTAACAAAGCTAAAGCTTTTCCATCAAAAAAGTGACTCCCATCAAAAAGACTTGAAAAAAAGCATGTCATTTATAACCACAGACTTAGACTTAGAGATGAGTTCCTATTGACCCATTGTTGAGGGGAGATGTTCGATCTTTAGCATTATATTCAGTCTAGTGGCAGAGTTCTTTATGTTTCTCTTGAAGAGAAAAGCAAAATCAATGGTGATTTCACATGATTCATTTTTAAGGCTCAATCGAAGTGCAGCAATTTTTTCCAAATGATTATGAACAATCTAACATCACATTTTCTCCAGCCAATCTTAGGTGTATAAGCAAGCAGTGAAAGGCACTGTGTGGGAATTGATTCTTTCTCCTCTCTCACAATCTTCAAAATAAACAAAATGTGTTGATCAATCCAGTCAACTAAGTACACCTCTTGTCAATGTCTCCAGCTTGACAATGGAGACTTGATGTTTCTGGAGCCATTAGTTATGACCAACTTTCCAGACGAGGCATTGATCGCTGGCCGGTGGTAAATGCAACAGCAATCATTTCACAGGGAAATTAATAGAGCTGACTGTGCTGTTATATATGGATGTGTGACCTGCTTAAAAAGTGTCAACTTAAACGACTTTTTAATTTGTTCAAAGTAGAGACTTGGCTGAGTTATTTCAACGGGGTTTGATGTTGTTATAATAGATCTCAGTGTCCTTCAGAGTCACTTTTACACTTCTGTTTCTTTGGCCTCATGGCCTTGCACAGCCACATCAGATATCATATAAAGAAGAACATTTTACAACCTTTACCAAAATACTCAAGTTTTTTTATATCGATGGGAAGTCTAGTCAAATTTGCAGTAGGAACCTGTTTGCCAGAGTGTGCAGTCTGCTTTACTCAGGTTAATGTGCAGTTGTTGTTCTGAATTGAATTTTGACAAATGTAAATGTATGTTTGACAAATGTAAATGTATATTTCAAACAGTGGTGGAAAGTAACTAAGTACATTTAAGTATTGTACTGAACTTGCTTAGATTTTGAGGTACTTGACTTGTATTAGACTATTTGGTGCTACTTTTTACTTCAACACCAACACATTTCAGATGGAAAGATTGTACTATTTACTCCACTATATTTATCTGACAGCTGGAGTAAATACTTTCTTTTTAGATTAAGATTTTACATTAAAAACATTGGATAAGTCTATAGAAATATGATTCATTGTTATATATTAAATACGTGTTCAGTCTTTTGGCTTGTGATCCTTACATGGGGAAATGTTTCAGAAGTCTATGAGTTGTTAGCAGTTCCAACAGAGACATTTCTCCTCTAACCTTGTCAAATAGTTTAATTTAACTGTTTGAGGCTCAAAAGGGTCAAATTAGCCAATATTTTAAAAAAGCAACAATAATAATAAAAAATTAATCAGATTTGTGTAGCAGAATGTTTTTTTTTTGTCTTTGCTCTCCCATTAATAATCTCACAACCCCTCAGATTGATCTTGTGACCCTTTGGGGGGCAGGCCCTAGACTGGGAACCACTGGACTAAACTATCAAACTATATACAAAATAGTTAAAGCTAGCTCCATCTCACCCACCTACAACAGTAAAGTACTACTTACACATCATTGCATCAGTAATAATAATCTAATAATGTATTATATAATAAAATAACACTCACAGGAGCCATTTTCTGCAAAATTAATAATTTTACTGTTGATACTTCAAGAGCATTTCACTTATTTTGTACTTTTACTTAAGTAGGAATTTGAATGCAGGATTTTTACTTGTATTGGACTACTTTTGCTTTGTTGCATTAGCGCTTTTACATAAGTAAAGGATCTGAATACTTCTTCCAATACTGATTTCAGACTTTGTGTACAACATAAGATGGATGATGTGGAAGTGGGAGACACCAACAGTGCTCTAGTCTCTTCTAATAATCCTCCTGGCTCCACTTAGCTCCTACTGTCAAAGTGCATTTCTACTATTTCTTGTTAGGGCAGGAGACATTGTAACATATGGCACTTCTTACAATAACATGGAGTGAACAGGAGACAAAACTGATGGCTACATGAAGATTTAATGCCAACTGCTGTAAGAAACAATTAAAATCCAGTTTGCTTCAAAAGCTATTCAAAATGTAGAAATTTAACTGAGATACTACATCTTCACATTTCCTCTCTTTGTGTCACAGTGGGAACTCTCCTGCTCCAGGGCCAGACTCCGTCCTGTTATCAGCCCAGGTGATTGAGAGCAGAGACAGACCACCATCTCTCTATAGAGGGCACCCACAGACCCAGAATGTCTTGTTTGCTAGAGCTGTGTACATTTTGTATTTGAAAGAGCAGCAAGTCAATGAATCTCGATAATGCGAGAGCTGGGCCACATAACTCACGTTGATAGTCCTTACATTGTGCCAAGAGGCAATAAATCTGCTCTGGGAGACATGAATATGCAGTGGCAGTCAGTCTGGCTTGTTCTTGCTTGCATGCCCCCTGATGCACAGTTTATTCCTCTCCCCCATTCCAAACAGAAAAATAAAACCAATGAGCCGCAGCACTATCTCATCAACAGTGTTCTATTAAGCACAAAGAAATGTAGCAGTGCATTTTTCAAAATATGCTTAAAAACAGCAAATTATTAATATAAAAAATTGCCATTTGTAGTGTTGGCTTATTAGGAATATAAAATGTAAAATATCTACCATAATTATCATTACTATTTATAATGTCAAATGGGTTTATATTTTTCCAGGAAATATCTATCTGCCTGTCTGTCTATCTATCTATCAGCATATTAAAAATGCCTCTAGATCTAAAACGTGATTAAGTAACCCAGAAAGTATTTTCATTAAAGAGTTAAAAATTAATCCTAGAGGCTGCAGCTTTCATCCTTCCAAAGTTAATTTCAGCCTTTTGATGACGCTAGAAGTTTGAGTTATCTGTTTTATGCATAAAACACTTACTGAAATCTGTACCATAAACAGGTAATTCAATACTTTCAGCCCGGCTTTGCCTCCTCCACTGCAGTGGTGAGAGAGACATGAGCAACACTCTCTATGTGATTGTATACGTAACCTGCAGCTTATATTTGACGGCTCTTTGTAAGGCATGAAAAATGGACAGCCAGATAGGCACCAGGCAGTTAAGGGAGTTTAATATACTCTTTGACACAGACAGAACGTCTCAAATAACAACGATAAGAAGCCTGCTTTGTCAATGGCCCAATCCTCAGCTGACACTTATTTCACTTATGCAAATAAATCATTCCATTCACAATACTGTAGGCAGCCGGGGAGTTTCCATCTTCTTCGCTTGGGGGCAAAGAAAAAAAATCTCAGTGCAGTAAATAAGAAATCTGTATCTCTAACATTCCTGGAAACATAAAATCTCATGATATAAAATATGAAGAAATTAACGGATAACATACTGCACGTGTATACAACAACTGGAAAAGTAGAGAACTGGGTCATTATTCGGATCCCTCTGACCTCCGTAAAATACTTCTTGGACATAGTTGACAAGTATGCGTAACGACGCGCGCCTCTAGTGGCACCGTGGAAGGAGGGTCGTCAGACGCACGCAGATGCACGGCTTTCTGCACTACCTTCATCTAGCACAAACTTGCAGATTTATAAAATGAACACTGTGTAACAAAGAGCCTTTTTGAACAGATTTGGACGTTCAATAACTAGCCTCGTGCCATCACGGTGCGCAACTGGAGAGAAGCGTCGCGGAGCGGCTTTTCCACCTTCTCAAAGTATCTCTGTGTTACAGGAACAGTTTCCATGACTGGAATTAGGGACTGGAGTGTTTAAACTGCAATAAGCATTTTCTGAATGTCTGAAGTGCGTTCAAATTCCTCAGCACACATCGTGTAACGCTTTTCTCTGTTTGTCTTTCGGGCGAAAAAATCGTTCGAGGCGACCCAAAGTTCCGCAGGCGCAGTTCTCCTCCTCCACAGCGGTGCGGGAGTCTGGCTCGGCTGTTGCCGTGGTACTTGCCAGTAGACAGTAGCATCGGCGGTAGGAGGGGATACAGAGACTCCTGCAGGCTACTTGTAGCAGCCTGCGTTCGCAGGTGTATCACTGATCCGCCTGTGAGGGACTGGGGCTTCATCCCGATCGAGCCGCTCTCAGACTTGTGAGTAACAGAAAAAAAAACCCTGAGAGAATGTTGCACCAAGTACAATGAGCGCAATTTTGTCGCAGACCCCAAAATCCATATATGCTCCGTCGAATTCAGTTTTGATGAGCAATTCTGAGTCGTCTTTGGAATTTTAAAAAAAGTGGATCCCGCGACTTTACAACCATGCGAAATACTTGGCTGTCTCCCCGGAGTGCGATTTGGGAATACTGGACATCGCTGATTGCATGTCTCTTTTGGATTCAGTACTCTTACGGGATGCCTCATGTTATCCGAATAGGTAAGTTGCCCACATTTACACACACACGTTTGTATTATAACCTTGAAAGTTACTCCTTATTCCGCCCATTTCAGTGCGGGTCCTCATCCGTGCGTTCACAGCGACAGCGGTTAGTTTTTGGAGTAAATGAGCAGTCCCTTTCATCCTACCGTTCGCCTCATTCGGGTTGTGTATGAATTTTCATTCTACTAAAACGAGGGGCAACAGTATGCAATAAGAGAGTAGTGCATTATTGCAGAGATCGCCTATAAATTTGACGATGCCTTCTCCACTCAGAGACCATGCAATGAAATATTGTGGGTTAGTGTGACCTCTATGTACTCTACTTTGTCTGTTCCATTTTCTGCAGCCAGCATGTTGAGTCACCAGCTAAATTCAGGCTCATTGCCATGCCTTCTGGAAGTAAGTTTTAGCTTTTAAGGACAGTCTGTTAAAAGCTACAGTATGAAATATACCATCAGGAAGTTTAAAACAATGTCACAATTTATTCAGGGGAGGTAAGTATGGTTTTATCTGATCTTATATTATATTATCACTGCAAACAAAACACACACACACACACACACACACACACACACAGTAGGCCATGCAAAAAGCAGTCTTATTCTGTTCAAAGTTGCCTTCCTCCTTCCTCCTCATCTTTCATATGTGAGACTCAAAAAGAAGAAGCAGGGTTTGTGCTGGCGTTGTCCTTTTTCCAATCATTTACTGAGGAACAATGTGAGAATTGTCATTCGGAGGCTGGCGACGCGATGAAACATTTTACGCCGCCAAGAGACAGGAACAGAATGAAGATCAATACGTTTTTTTGTCACGAGGCAAATCGTTTTTGACATTTGGCAGAGTGCCATGCAGGACAATTACTTCAAATGGCATTGGCCCACATTAAAATACCACTACAACAGCCTGCGTGCAGGCAGGGAGTGAATGCATCTTAATGGCATGGAGCTTTTTGTCTTCGAGGTATAAATTATGGGTTAAAGTGTATGAATGTTACACAACTGCATATTCTATATTCCAGTACTCTATGGCCTTTCCAAACCAGTTGTCTTTTGTATTACATATCTGCAAATCACCGCTCTGATTTTTAATACATAATTCCTGTCAAGCTCAGTGGGTGGTCACTGAAAAGCCACATTAATTCAAATTAAAGTTAATAGACTTTAACATAGACATAGACATTTTACAGCTCTGTAACCTGAAGTGAATGCTGTCAAGCAAAATGAGAGATGTAACAGAAACACACAGAATAAAGTCTAAGACTGTAGAACAATGTGAAGTGCTGAGCATCATATGCAGCTGTCAGGCAGGCCCAGGATGTCCCTGTGATTGACTGATACACTCTGAGGAGCCATGACTTCTCTGACATTGCTGTGTATGGACTTTGGTGATGTCTCAGAAACTGCATAAATCCTTAAAGCTCTCTTTCTACTGATCTGAACTGAAATCGTTTGGTCAAAGGGACACTTTTCCTCCTTTTTTTAAACTGTGGCAGCAGCTCAAATGAAGACCTGAAATAGACTTGACAGGCTTTGTTTTTAAAAAATGTCAAAGTGCTGAGACAAATTTACCTTGAAATGTGCTACAGTCACACTATTGCTTTTTATAGAATCTATCACTGCTTGCGGTGCAGGAGCAGTTTGTTTTTTTGTGTGTTCCTGAGATTGTATTTTGACAAGCTGAGGAGAGGGACATGCAAGAGAAGGTTTGCCTCAGTGCCAAAAGAAAAAAATAATAATTCAAAAGGCTTACGTCTTCATATGATCTTTTGAAACGAGTGTTTAGGTACCACGGCCATGTGTGTATCCCTTTTATTTTGTCCACTTGAAAAATAGGCCTGTGTGAAAATAACAAGCAATACAAAGGAATTTTCTATATAATCGTACTTACAAAATTTAATTTTATCAGTTTTAATAGTGAATAAGCTTGAGGGTGTGCATAAAATATGCAATATGTGCGTATGTATTATTGCAGACATACTGTAGTATTCTCTGTGAGAGGATGTTAGTATTCACACTGATGATTATGTGAGGGATGAGCGCTTTTTTGAGTGGGTGTGTAGTGGACCTTTCTTGTCCCCCTTTTTTTAGTAATTTAGGACTTGGTGTGCAACTGTGTTTGCTTTGTGTCACAGCCACCCTGCTAAAACCAACAGAGGGCTCTCTTATAGTCAGTGCACGGTGGCCAAAGTCGCGCCTCAGTACTGGTTACCAACACAAACCAACCAGTGAAAATCACAGAGGTAAGTGGTGGTATTTGAGCACGGCGCTCTCTGTCTGTGCTGTGTCTGCCCTTGGTTAGGTGGCTTGTGCAGTTCTCCAAGTACACCATCTGGGTAATGGTGGGCATCCAAGGTAGAGTTGTTGCCATTGATTTTAGTGCTTTTACAGTGCATCACTCTAAGTTGAGGCCAGATGGTTGCTCCGTCTCATTCTGAAGCTTCTGTTTGTTGGAGGGAATAAAAGACTACTCCTCCTGTATTTGTCCTCTTACACGCTGTGCTTCTCTTTAGTCTCCCTCCGCCTGCCTTTCGTAATTTTGTTTTTCTTCCTGACATGTTTTGCAACCTCTCATCTCATCTAGGAACTGTTTCAGTTGATAATGCGACACTGTTATAATAAAGACGAAAGTGCTGGAGGATGTGGATGTGAGCTTTCTCTCAGATGATAGCGTGTGTCTGTAGATAATTCGTATGTTTGCCAACATGGAAATAAGACGTATATATTAAAGCAGTACACTACAAACAGTATACATGTGATAGTTGCTTTTTGTGCTTTGTTCTGTAACCCCAGTGAGTAGCATTCTTTATGAACAATTCATTAAATTCTTTACATACATTGCTTTCTTCTCCATTAGTTAGGGATTGCCCAATTTGGAAATTTGATCAGATGAAAATATATTCATAGTGTACACGTATTTAACATATCTATTGTTAAGGGATACAGTAATGACAGACTATTATACGTTTTCTCTTTTATCTATGGATTGATGAAACTAATTCATCATGTGTTGTCTCTTTTCTCTCTCAGTGAGGTATAACTGCCTGACAGGGATTTATTGAATAATCAATTACTTTATCTACCTAATACTTAAAGCACTTAATCAGTGCCAGTTAATCAATCTCCCTCTTGATTTCATGTTGATTTCATTTCCTTAGCTCCTCGCTCTGCCCCTAGAACACCTGGTCACATACATTTGTCATTTAGCTTCCCTAAAATCCTTTGGGCTTACTGCAGACTTAATTATTGTGTGTGAAACTGCCTGAACATTTAAATGTAAGCTGACAAATGTCCAGCACTTGAAGCTGTATGCAGTGTGACCACTCATAAGCTTCAGTGGGATAAATCGGGGGTTTGTGGTCACCACTTTGGTCTGCACACACAGAGCCACTTCAGAGGCTTGTCTTTATCCCCAGACCAGCAGGGAGAGACTGAGAAGTTGTCATGTGATTCATTCTTCTAGCGAGCTACAGAGAGTGCACTCTCCACTTGCATGCTCCCCGAGATCCTCCTTGTCGGGGTTTGTGAAAATGTCTCATCTAAAATGACTCAGATATATTTCAAGAGACTGCGAAAAGCTGTAATGGTACTTTGCAATTCTACTTTTAACAAAGTAAAACCCAAAAGGGTGTTTGAATTGAGAATTACCCACATGAGGATGGTATGGTTGGCAAAGACAGGGAAGAGGACGACATTTAAAAAAGTGTTTGGTGATGAAACAATGGAGAGATGTTGCATCAAAAGTTGTATCAAATTAAGATGGCCATCAGTTGCTGAGTGGAAATGAATATTTCATTTTCATCTAAATTTAATCTCCCCCTAGACAGAGGGAGGAAGCAGGGAGAAGCCTGCTGGTGGAGGCTTGGGGCTGGGGAGTTGTCGTGGTGAATATGAACAAAGGCTGGTAGAGGTCACAGAAGAATTGGATACAGGGAGAAGCTTCTTTGATGTGTAATTCCATTATCTGTTAGCGAAAGCAGAGATTGAAGGGAGAGGAATACAACGGTTGTTTTACCTGCGCTAACACACTCCCCTTCATCCACTTGTATAAACATGGGCGGATAAGTGAACTGCAAAAGAAATAGCAGAGGCCTATTTTCTGTCTCTTACACTCTCTGGTATCTGTATCTTAGTTTACACACACACACACACACACACACACACACAATATAAAGCCATACTCCATCCACAACATTTTCCAAAACATATGTCTGGTCTCACTGGGCCTCTTGTACACAATCCAATTCCATTCTCTCTGTCAGCACACTCGCGGCTCGTCATTAGCTTCAATCTCGCTGATGAGAAACGGCAGATGTTCGTTTTGTTGAGCAGAGGGCTGAATGTGCTGTCTTCTGTACTTGCCTGTGATCCTGTTTAGATGCATTAGAAAGGAACATTCTACTTCCACAAACAAATATGTGCTCCAGGCGCGCTATAGTCTCTTTTCTGAAGCACAGAGCCTGTTTTTAAGTTGAGTCAGAAAATCCAGTCAACATGTAATAAACGCACTGTGTGAGTCCAAGACAATGTGTATTAAATAAACAGTGTGTTTATGTCTCAGACAAGGTGTAATAAATGTGTAATACTCTGAAATGTGCTCGTAATGTGTCTGATCACGAACACTAACAAGACTTAACTGCGTCAAGGAAGTGCAGGTACTTAGCTCCTTGTTCAGTCACACATAATAATGATCATCCAATAATCCAAGCCACTAGGGGCTAATAGAGCGGATCTACCAACCAGTAAGATAATCCTGTGACACAGCAGGGCCCTATCTAGCCCCAGCTAGGTTAGCCTAACCGCTGCTAACACACCAGATGGTGTTTTCATATCGTACTACAAAGTGGGTGCTCTGCAGTGAAAGGTCTGCTACAAGCATATGCTTCTGATGCCTATTGAAATAAATACGGTGCTGAGTTCCTTATGGCTATAGATGTCATCTTTTTCATTCAAGAAATGAGGAAATATATATATGGTAGATAATGTTTTGCAGATTTACAAAACAGAGATTTAACAATTACAAAAAAACATAACTTTTATTTACCCTTAGTGCTATAAAGACAAGTTTCATGTGCTTTGGTTTTGAGATATTGCCTCTGAGATTTCTACTTCCAACACAGTACAATGAAGGTGAATGGAATTTTGTTTGTGAGGCTCACAGCATTGAAAAGAAGAAGTTCCAATGAAAACTGTACACAGAGATTATCGTGGTCTTGACTCTGGAAAGACACAATGCTTTAGAATTTTTTTAAATGTAATTTTTTAATGCTGTGAGCACCAAGAACAAAATTGCTTTTGCCTCATTTGTATTGGGGCATGGAGACAAAAATCTCATGAAAAGACACTAATATCTTTATTTATATAGCACTTTATAAAAACACAAAGTCAGCATAGTATTTCACAGGCTTAAGATGAGAGAATGCAGTGAAACTAAAACAATAAGAAAATTACAATATACAAAACAAGAAGGACATAAAATTAATATAGAAAAAATTTAAATAGCAAAGGGAAGGAAAGGGAGGAAACTAAAATAAATTACATAAAACAGAACAAGTAAGATTCACAAGTGTATCAAATGCCTTCCACAGTTTTGGGCTGTAGTAACTGAAAGCTCACCCCCCGAATTGTAGGGATGGCTTGTTAGTTGGTGAGCTGGCTGGAACAAATCTTCCGATCAAATGGCTGAGGTGAACACTAAAAGAAGAATCTTAAAATAAATTATAAAAGACACAGTACATCTCAAAACGTGGGAAAATAAAAATGACCTGCATTGCTCGATACCATTAGGTAAGTAAAAAAAAAATTAGCTTTTTTTTGTAATTTGGTTGAAGCGACCCTTTAAACATCTTCACACAACTCAACATAGACACATTCATCAGGAACAACAGCCTGACTGATTTGGTCCACAATCTACCTGAGTCCCCCTGCAGGCCCCTCAGGGACTCAAAGTCATTATAGCAGGACGTGTGCTTTTTGGATTTGACAGTGTTTTGAAATTCATTGCATGTCAATGTTAGCTATTTCCCTGTGAATGTTTCTGT
The DNA here is from genome assembly GCF_020085105.1 of Siniperca chuatsi. NCBI lineage: Eukaryota > Metazoa > Chordata > Actinopteri > Centrarchiformes > Sinipercidae > Siniperca > Siniperca chuatsi. The sequence continues at coordinate 9,479,101 of NC_058050.1, read as the reverse complement.
ACCAAGGCAATGAATCAAATTTCATGCTTGAGCCATTTGTCTTTATTATGTGCCCTTGTCCTTTCCATTTGACTCTCCCATCTCAGCCCTCCTCGGGGCTCTGCTGGAAAAGTCGAATAACATCAAAACAGTTTGAGAACAAAGCTTGATCATGGGGCATTTTGCTCTCAGGGTCACACTAGCAATATAAAATAGTTAATTGGAATGATCTTGTTGGAGGTAATTTGGTGATTATTTTTTACATTTCAGCACGGGGAGCAATTTGTCTTCACTTTTCCAGACACACTGTACTGTATACGTTGGAAAACTGCACACACACCATAGGCACACAAAGTACTGCAGCAAAAGACAGAGGGAGGGAGAAAGAGTGAGGGTGGTTACGTAGATGAAGCTAGGGGACTCTTATTTAGCTTGTTAATTAGCTTGAACCTTTTGATCCCAATTTTAAAACCCGCCACGTTGCAATGCTGGCGCCTTTTGTGTGTTGCCCCAAGCCAGATAAAACTAAGCTTTATTCCTGTGCCTTTCAAACACCATGGCATTCACCGAAGCAGTATTAGCTTTGCTTCCCCTCCCTGCGTTGTGTCCTTATCTATTCCCAGACGCTCTGTGTAAACTTGGTTACCTCTGACACCTCAGTTACATATTGATACGCACATGCATTACAATAACAAGACCTTTTCTTCTCACTGCTTTAGAGCCATCAGGAATTGACAGTGGAGGTATCAGCCGCAATGCACAGGTTTAACTCCTATTTAACTTGGGCTAAGAACAATGAATGGAGGGTGACACCATTTCATTCTGCCCTTTTAATCAAGCTCTCATTGTTATAAATGTCAGGTCTTGGTTGTGTGATTCCCTCAAATTGCTGTTCCATGAAATGTGTGTGCATGAGTGCGTGTTTAGGAGAGGGTGAGAGTGAGAGAAAGAGAGGAAGTGTGAGTATGTGCATGACAAGGGGATGTATAAGGGGAGTTGGCATAGAATCCCTGGAGCGCAGGAGTAGAGCAGGAGTTACTAATCAACTGTGAGAGAGTAGGCTCGAGAAGACTCACCCTCTATTTTTCCCCCAGAGAGAAAGAGAAGGAACAGATAAGACAAACCTCTTCAGGCCAAAACCACTACCAATGAATGGCTATCACCAAAAATATCAGGGGGGAAACAGACATCCTTTCCTCCACATTCTGCCTCACACTTCTTTTTTCCCCCTCTATCCCCGCAGTAAGAAATGCGAGGACGACCGCAGGAAGTGCATAAGACTCTGGGGTTACCTCTCTAGCCCCTGTGCTCATCCCTCCACTGATGGATAGCTAGGAGGTTGAAAGCCAGTGTGAATTTAGTTAACACAGCCAATACTCAAAAGATTGCACTCAGCACTTGCGCTGTGTGCAGGCAAGACAATCTGGGATGGTCCCTCCTGTCTCAGCGAATGTTTTAGCGGCTGCCGATCTACTGTCCAGGTTGCCCCCAGAGAGCAGTGTGGTAAACCGCAAAATGTTCCCCTGTGACTCATCTGAGTACAGCTTGTCTGCATGTGACCAGCTTCAGATATATGGCACAAGACAGAGATTATCACTGACAGGGAAGGGGAGAGGAGGGGAGATTGTGGGTGGTTTGAAACTGGCAGCACATTTTAGTAAAGCTATTAGTGATGCTTGTATGAATTAGGGCCTTTAATGTAAAGCCAGAAAAGGTTGTAACTAACTGTCCCACAGGTTTTCACCCTTTCAGATGAGGTTTGAGAATTTGAGATGGCTGTCATAGTAACCAAAGCTCACGTAGTTGGCAAACTAAAATGTGATTGGAGGAGATTATAGCGTGTGATTAGTCTATCATCTAAGCAGCAGGTTTTTTTTTTTTGTCAAATCAATTCTCTATCACAGAGTTAATGAAAAATTAAGCTTCTGATTGTTTTGTTCCTAAATCATGTTTTCCAGTCTCAAGTGCTTCTGTTTCTTCACTTCTAGCCTCAAGTGTATTTTCCTTCTTTCAGTGATCAGTCTTGTTGTTTGCTGTTTTTATGTATTTTTTTTACATTGTCACTGCACCACCTTCAATTTACACTTAGTTACATTGGATTAATAAGTTCATTATTTTCTCATAATTTTGAAATTCATAATAGCTCACAAATGTGAGCTATTAGTTAATGTATTTAACCATAAATTAAATGTATGTGTTAAATTTATGGATTTGTGTACCTACATTGTTTTCCAGATATTAAGAAATACAATCTGCCACCATCCCCTTTTCCTTGTCCTCCATAGAATTCACTACGTTAGTTGATCAAAATTCACAGGTCAAAACTTTAGATGCAACAAATCAGAGGGAAAAAGAAAATGCAACTTCATATAATCCCCCCTTTCAACCAGCAGAGCTGTGTTTTTACTCGTCCAGAGAAATAAAGGAGAATTAATTCCATGAAAGCTGGCTAATTTCTGAGTAAAACCGGGCAACCTATGAGCTATGCTCCTAATTGCTTTTCACCAAGAGTGAAAATAATATCATGAAATTTTCCTGCACCAAAATAATCTGCAATCAGCAAGTATTATCGGGTTTGATGAAAAGGATCAATTGAAGTAATGCTGCAATAATCATATGCAAATTTAATGAGACATCTGCAGTGTATTAGGCTGATTATTTTCATTGGTAAAGCAAACAATGCATGTCCTTGCCTGCCATATTAGTCAGAAATCCCATAAAACATTAACATTAGATATCATCGGGGGTCTTTAAAAACACATTTACAATATCTATCTACAGTATTTTCGACATGCAGGATATTTAACGTCTGTACCAGTCAACTGTGGTAGGGTGTGTGGGTATTTGCAAAACCTTAGCCTCATGTCTTGTAATAAATGCTAAATGTAATTTTAGGTAAAACAAAAATGTAAAACAAAGTCTTCTGTGAGTCAAAACAACTTCACTGTAATTATATGTCTAGACTTACAAATCTATTAAGAACATTTAGAGTGCAACACAGTTTAGAAATGGCAATATTCTAAATGTCTTGAAAGGTCTATTAGAAATGTAACAAACTGTAGGTAAGTGGGAGTAAGGTTTCCGGCAAATAAGGACATCTATAACTATCAGTAACTAGTACCCACATATATTCTCTTCTGCTTTCGTTTAAACAACCAAATTGCTGTTCACTCTTTTGCTCTAGACTTTTTGAGCGTGTTTTTTTATTTACACCAAGGAGCTTTTGTTAGCTTGATTGGTACTTGGAGAAATTTATAACCATCAGAACACTGACCACATTTAAAATAATTGGCATCATGCTGGCATCACAGAATTAATGCTCAGTTAATGTCCTGCTCAGCCTCCTTCTGCACTGTTCACATATGGATCGCCTGTCTGCCAGAGGGGTAATTACTTCAAATGTGGTTAGGACGATTCCTACTGTACAGAGAACACAGGCTACACAGCATAAAAAACAGCAATCTCATAATGAAGCAATTTAAAATAGGGCTGAAATAATTAATCAATTAATCGATCAGTCAGTCAAAAGAAAATGTTTTTTTTTGTTTTGTTTTTTACATTAATTCAGTAAAAATACCAAATGCTGGCTTTTGGTTACTATGCATCTTACAACTGGCATCTGACATATATTTTAGCATTTTATACATGAAGAAAATTATAGTAAAATAATTGACAAAAGAAAAGAAATCAACATGCTAATCAATGATAAAGCTAATTGTTAATTGCAGCCCTAATTTAAAATTAAAGTAGAGAGTTTGATACAGAATCCACCACAAAGACTTGGAAATAGAGATTATTATATTGTAAGGATTCAGATTGTTAGATGTGCATATGTCCCTTTTACCCAGCATGGTGGAAAATACGAGATTTAACCACACAAGAAGTAGGGATGACTTTAAAAAAGAATATTATCTTTTCTTCTTCTATCAGGGCCTTTAGGAGACCAATGGACAATCAGCAAGGTTTGTGAGCTGGATTTCCAGTCTGTAATGATGGCTGGCTCAAGCCCAGACAGATCAGAGACCTCATGTTCTTTGTCAATATTCTGCCTAAACATTGGAGGACAGCACGAGATGAGCCTGGTGTGTGTGTGTGTATGTGCTCTTCTGAGTGGGGCCTATTAGTGTAGGGAGCCTCTCCAGCCACTGTCAAACTTAAAACAGAGGACAGGAGGAGGTATTACCTCCAATTACGTGCTGTGGTGCATCTGTGAAGTCTGAGTACTATCAAGCTGCCGGGCTGTCAGACTTTTGTCTGTTTATTAATTAAGTTTTGTTTCTCATTATACATATCATGGTGATAGAAAAGGAGCCCCCTTTTCCCCATTTCTTGTCTCCTTCTTTTATAACCCATCTTCCCATCCTTGAAAAAAGAAATAACCATTTATTTGAAGTCGTGTTCTTTTAAGAGGGTAAAAGATAAGCTTTTGTTTGGGTTTCATTCACTTGCTCTTCCTCTTTTCTTACCAGACAGAAGATGTGACTATGCTAACATATGCTCATTGTGTTAATCCCTTGCCAGGGTAAAATGAGAACGCCCTTCTCTCACCTTTCTTGACCCCTACCCCTTCTGTCTCCTCAGTGCACTGTATTACAAGACTTACATTTCAATTTGCAAGCCCAATCACAAGGATCTTATGAGCTGCTGGTTGGAAAGCAATTGAGCCTCATTCAATCTGTTCCCCTCATGTTTCCAATCCATTTATGATTATTTAAAGATATGAAATGGCTTGAATAAACCACTTGCAGAACCAAAAGTTTTTTCTTTCTTTTTCTTTTCTTTTGTCTCTTTTTCACACTTCATTTGATTGCATCTACCAGCCACCTTTGCCTCCATCCATTGCTTCCCTGGTCATCTGTGCACCTTGATTTGAGAGTCGAAGGTGGGGGGTGGGGGTGGAAATAACAGCACATGGAAATGGGCTGGTGATTGCCTTCCTCCCAGCGTGGTGATGGAGGGCTTGAGTGATCGCGCCCCTCAAGCCCCTCCTTGGTGGTTGATTAGCTGTGGAGCCCTGGAGCTCCGGAGTGACACACTGGCTCATCAGACCTCGCTCAGCCTGTCAGGGACCCCCTTGATTGCATGGTGCTTCATAATTGTCCCCCATTTTGCTTCAGTGTCCGATGTGCTGCCATCTCATCTTCAGGTCAGAGAATGTGCCACACAATGCTCGACTTTTCCTTTTGCTTTTAAGAACGTACACACTTGAAATGTTTCCACATGAAAGGGATGTGTCATAGAAATTTCATCCATCTGAGAGATTCGAATTACTAACAAGTAATGCTCTGCAAGACATTCAATGCATAGTATTCATCAAACAGCTCAACTAGTCTTAAAACGTGTCATCTCTAGGTCTAAAATGATCTCTCAGTCACAATGTACAATGAATGGAAAATGAAAAGGCCCATTACAGATGCTGGTCAAAAGAATGCCATGTTAAAATAATGCATATTGAATTGTGTAGATGCAAGGTTGAACTGAACTGGTGGCTGCAGAAATGCAGGACAACATTTATGTCAAGGAGCGCTTCTTCTTTCTCCCTCTCTCTGTCTGCTAGCACCAGCAGCTGCAAATGGGCCCGGTGTAATGTCTTTTTTAGTAAGGCAATTGGAAGAGAATTGCCATCATGGCATTTATAATCATTGAGTTGGTAGACATGATTTAAAGTTAAAGTAGTCAGAATGGAGAACTCTAAGGGCTCTGGCCCGGGTTACTGATTCATATAACTTATGTGGGTGAACTGCCTGAGGTGTGGAACTCATCAAATCATAAACTGTATTAATTATTTTATGTCCTGGCACCAGCCTCTGGTGACACTTGAATTTCTTAAAGTTTAGACTGGTGCTGACATTAGTTTGAAGCAAGTCTTTGGAGAGGTGTTTGCAGAGTGTAGAAGCCGGAATTGTCGACAGCTTCCTCCAACAATCCACATCCAGCTCCTTGGTTTTGCTGACCTTCAGTAACAGGCTGTTGGTCTTGCACCATAGTGATAGGTCTGCCACCTCTTCCAGGTAGGCCTTCTCATCATTGTTGGTGATCCATCCTATCACTACTGTGTCATCAGCAAGCTTGATGATGGAGTTGGAGCTGTTCCTGACCACACAGTCATGTGTTTACAGGGAGTACAACAGGGGGCTAAGTACACAACCTTGGGGTGTACTTATGTTATGCTATATTATGATGAGGGCCTTGGACGTGTGCCTGCCACCCTTACCATGATAGTTCTGGCATTCAGGAAGTCCAGGCACACGGTGTGGTGTTTAGTCCCAGGTCCATCAATGTCCTGTTACATATGAGTCATAGCATGTTTTTAGTGTCTTCGAATGCAAAAGGCTGGAATGGAAAGACACCTGTGTCTTGGCTCAGCACAACGGAGCCACTCTGCTTCACGTGCATAGGACAGAAGCCCTGTCTCAGGCATTCTGGTTAAGCTTTCAATTGATCCCTCTTTTTTGCCCCTGGTGAAAGGCCCAGCAGGTCTGCCATGTCCACAAATAACTGTAAGGCTTTTACACTCACCAGATAGTTGAGATGACCTCCAGTCACTCAGCAGCTGCTTTTCACTCAACAAAGACACATGAAATGACATTCATGTGTCTTGCCATTCCATGTTTTCAAGGCACACACAGCACCTACGGAGTAAAACTTCAAATGTAAAAGACGAGGTCCACGTTTTGTAGAAAAACTTGCCCGCTGTTTGTGATGTGTGCAATTGCATTTAACTGCATGCCAGCTTTTATCTTATTTTCTATGGAAAAGGTGGTGACTGCAGCCACAGGCTTATCCATGTCCAGACTTTTTACTCACCAAATAGGCTTTTTCCTGTTGTCAAGCTTTGGATAAAATCACTCACTAGTGTTTGTTGATGTGTTTTCAGCAGTAAAAGCATGGTATTCGATGGCTTACTTTTGCACTGGCGTTTTCTCGCTCCTCTGGCTTTGTGTAATCTTCTATCTACATTGGCACATTTGCTGTATTCACCCATTACAGTTTCAGTGATTTCACCTGCTACATGTTTACTAGACTTTGAGCATAAAACATGACTTTTCCTTTGTGTTTCTTTGATAGAGATTATAGTGTCACAGCTCTCAAATGAAATATGACTCAATGTCAGCCTTGTACAGGCTGATAGACTTTACAGTGCTGGAGGAGACTTGTATTAAGAAGTAAATCCACCATCATATTCAGCACAAGCATTTACATAAGAGGCAGAGGGCTGTAACAGATGAGTGGCTTGTCGTAACATTACACATTTGTTCAGTCAAGAAATGAGTCAAGGTGTTCACGGTGCGTCAAAAGGTAAGCCTCAGAGAAAAGATTGGGTTTGTCAAGGGTAACTGAAGAGTGCTTTAACCAGAGTAAAAATGACACGTTGGTTTATACCAGCTCTCTTTGGGTGTCTGTGTTTGTATCTGTCTGGGTGTGCAACAGAAAGATAATGAAGATACAGTAAGTGATTTTTGCATAAACTGGCTGTGGAACTTGAATATTTTATATTTTCTTTTTATTAGTCAAATGATTTAGGGCATGGCAAAGATGCATGGGAATCAATTTAACAGCTTTTTGTTTGATTTTGTTGCCCTTTTCATACCTACCTCTTTGTGTAACATATCTGAACATTGTGTGTGCTGTTTAATTGGCAGGGGAAGCATCAGCGCACACCTTCATGATATCAGGGCTCCTGATGATTCTGATGAAAATCTTTTGACAGCTGAAACATTTTTACTCTTGCTGCTAAAACTCAGTATTGCCTATACGGCATCCATTATTCTCAGGGCACAGTCAGAATTACTCTGCTCATACGGAGACAGATACATGTCAAGGTGTTTTGAGCACAGTGAGGTTAAGAGGTGAAAGTTGAGCTTGAGTGTGTTTACAACTGCTGATAAAGCTAAGCCTCTGCACATTTTGTTTGAACAGTCAAGCAAATTGAGGGTAAACTTTTACCTTAAGTGCCCCACATTGTGAAGTGTTGACCAAAGGGAATGAGGGAAACACATGGGAAACCTGCAAATACAAATAAGACAAGCGCTGCCTTTTGCACTTTATCAAATACCGGGACAGAAGAGCAGTGTTCACAGAGCTTTATCACATCAACAAGGGTCAGCATCTCTTCTGGTCTGCATTGGTGAACAATACTAAATAAAGTTGGGTATTGAAAATTGGCTTCCAGTTTTTAAGAACTGGAGATTCATTAACAAACATGCTTTTTGTTATTTTGATTCCTTTTAGAGTATGGCGGTTCATCATCATGAAGAAGCTTGGTGATATAGTGACTACTTGCAGGTCATGCAGTAGCTACTGTTGGTTGTGGCTAGGGTTGCGTCATAATGGATTTAAAAAGTAAAGCTTTATTGCTGTTGCTTCTCAATTGGCAGAGCAGGTTTATATAAAATTGGATGGTGCGTAATAGCTGATATGATTGCTTGATTTTGCATTTTGGACTCTCCAGTTCTGTCTATTCCCTCAAAAAGGTAAGCACACAATTTACAGTTTGTCAACTGCTCAAATTCACATGTCAAACTTGATGCTACATGAAAGCACTGCGCAAATTTACTTTGCCACCACGAACAAATCCACTGAGACATTGAGATTAATTGATTTTGGAATTTGGGGAAGCCCTAAGAGGTGTTTCTTACCTTAGTAACATGTTTTATGTTTTCATGCAAACTGCAGTAAGTGGGACATGTCACTTGCACATCAACAAATCAGCTCACTGTGGGCGTTGCTGTTATATCATTCCTCTTATTTGGATGTATTTTATACGAACTGATGCGTAAACAGTTACTAACATTGATGCATTAACACATGCTCAACTGCATCAGACCTCATTACAACTCTGAGCAGAGCTGTAATGAGAGATGCGAAAATATTAAGTTTGCTTCCTCCAGAAATGTTGCCTGACTGTTGACAGGTATTAGTAGGCATTTGGTCAAGATATGATAGGGGAATCACAAAATATCTTGTTATTTATGTCAAATGGTCAGCTCAAAATATATGTGTACGTGTACATTTCGGTTTCTTTTATGGCTCAAAAACAATTCCATAAGAATCAGCAATCAGTACAAACTGGAAGTGATTATGCATGGTAAGAGGTGACGCTTAGCTTGGTAACATGTTGGATATTTGACGTTTTTGCCTAAATTGATTCATAAATGCGAAAATACAAATGATACCCAGCCCTGATTGGGAGGTTTTTCACCTACTGATGGAACAGGATGAAACAAGACTTCTCCAAGTCCAATGTCCACCCTCCTTTATGGGCAGAATAATGTGTAATACCTTGCAAAGCTGCACACCGTCCTGGTAATGTGTCACTGCTGGAGACAGATACACTCACCTCAGTTCAAAGTAAGGCATGTCATTTTGTTGACAAGCTGTAGCTGGGTGCCTGTGAGCATGCTTGTGCCTGGGAAGACATGCAATTCCATATTCTCTCAGAAAAATCATCATTGTGACAGAAAGTCTGTCAGTGCTGTGTGCTCAGATCACTTAATAGGAGCATCTAGATGTGGCTAAAAATCAAAGGCCAAATAATGATAGAGCTGATGCAATGTTTAAAACAAAAACAGTTGCTTATGCACACTGATATTACAGAAGCAGGTAAGAAGCAGTGTAAGGGGGGTTGCAAAGAATTCATTGATGGTTAACAATACAATACCATTAAAGGCTTATATATACTGCAGTCCACCTTAGAGGTAGCCTGTGGAGTTTTCCTGTAAACAAACATAGTTATGTTTACGTTCAACGTTTCTCACCAAAATGCATTGTGTGTGTCCTTGAGACCTAACACACATGTAAAATTCATTTCCTTCTACATAAAACATTTGCAAAGTCTTTTATTTCATAGACATACCAGTTTCATTTCCAATCACATTCGGGGATCTGATGTGCAGGCCTAGCTAGAAACTGATGGTACGTTTCCAGCTGAGATAATAATTTCTAAAAATGATAGCAAACTTTCATATATCAACGCAACACTCGCTAAAATGTTTGTTTTTATTTAGTGTTTCATGCTCGTCTTCTCCTTCATGTTTTATGGCTTAAGTGCACTTAACATATGAATTACTGCCCCCTCAAGTCAGCAGGAATGTGTATTATGTCACTACCACACTTGTGCTAGTAGAACGGGGCATGCACATAAAATTGCTCCACAGCACCACTAGTGGTCAAAAACTCCACAGGCTACATTTAATCAGCTGAACCAACGACTTTGTACTGAGCACATGTGTGTTTTTAAACAATGTTTGCCATGTTATTAAAACAAATTTGTTTTAAATCACAAATAGCTCTAGGTAGCACGTCAGGATTAACTGCCTTGCTCAACCCGTGAACTCCTGGATGCAAACCCACTTGGCTGACCTCATCTCCCAACATTAAGCCACATGAATGTTGAACAGCAAAGCAGTACCCGGTGGTGATTGTGTAGATTATGGCCTTGCCCCTTCCAATGCAAAAGGTCAATGTTGATGCACATACAGTATTTCCCTACCTAGTGTTTCCCAGACAACATTTTGATTTCATAAACTCCCTGGAGCTACAAGGAATGTAGGAATCAATAGGGTTTGCTGTTGGCATGTGGGCATTGTGATAAATTTGTCCAGAGGCTTCAGATACCGCACACTGAATATGAGTGCTCACTTCAGGTCAGGAAAATATGGAAGTCATTTGTTCTTGGCACTGGTTCAGGAGTGAGAAGTCAGCACTGTGGCTACTGGTTATTAACTTGTTGTTATTCAACATCTTTTTAAAAGCCTCCTGGTACTTTGTCATTCTGCGCATATCCAGCTGAATGTAAACATTATCACTTGAACATATTTATTATTAAAGTGTAATTACGCTCACTGTTTCAGCCTGCATGTCTCCACCTAAAACATAATTTTGAAAAATGACCTTCAATTAAATTTCTGCCAGAGCGATGCCAATGTATCTCAAAATGTAATCAGTGCAAAGTTTGTTCAAATATAAGTTGAAAGTGATACTGCTCTTCACTCTAGTTTCTCCTTAATTAACAAAGGGGTATGCATTACATTCCCTCTCATATCACCTCATGGTTGTCATGCTCTTTGACAGTGTTTAATTGAAAAAGGGAGTCTGTAAATTTCTTACCAAGTTCATGATCAGCACTGATCATAGAGTGTGTTGATGTGAAGTGAAACTTGTCCAAAAATTACACACTTTACACACAGTATCTCCATGACCATTACCCGTCTCTCTCTGCTCCATTCATCTTTCTCCCTCTCCTTCTTTTTCACAACACTTGCCCTCACTCAGATAAAACATTTGTGTTTTCAAGGCTACATTCTCACATCAGGCAAGGATGAATATGAGACAAGTCATTCATTATAAGAACTTGATTGGTTCTGTAGTGGCAAATAGCACGGCTCCATTTAATACCATCACCAGACATACTCACACACACACACACACACACACACACCTCAGTTCTGCCTGGCCCAGCCTCTTTCATAATTTTCTTGTCAAGCATAGCAGCCTAATGCGAGAGGGCAAGCACAGGGTAAACAGTGGACAGATTTTAGATGTATCACTGTAATGGAGTAATTACCCGTCAGTTGGGGACTGCACAGGGCTGCTTACCAACACTCTGGTCCAACAGAATCAAAAGGAATCTTTAAATAAGGTATTAAATTTTAATTACTAGCATCCTTTGGCCATACCATAAGTCAGTCCATTTTTTTAACCTTGATGCTATTTCCCCATCTATCCCCAAAACATCTACTACATAAGGATTTGAATGCACAGATTAATGGTACATATTTTTGAATACATCAGCTGACAATACAAAGATAACAAATCAGTTATTACAATTCATGGTTTTGACCAGTAAACTGTTTAGCCCATGTGACATCTCATCTTGTAATCAATTGAATTAGTAGATCATGGCCTAAACATATATATAATAGTCAAACTCATTAAAGAGCAACTTAACACCCCATTTTAGCTTTCAAACTGCCATTCAAACTATTTTATAACTTCCTTATGTTTTCTTTGCATCCACTATGTCTACTAGCATTGCTGTGTAATTTGCAAAACATGCTATAACTTCAATATATACCTTGAGACAATGTGAATTTGTCTACCGCCTGGTATTTTGTCATACTGTTTTTACAGTGGTAGCTATCCCTTTAATATCTTTTTGTGCAAATTAATGAGTAGGACTGCTTTTTGACAATATTTGATCTTTTACATGATTTTTGCATCAATGTGATTAAGTACTTTTTGGGTATTTAATTTGCTGGATCAGATGATGACAAACTTTCCTGTCTGGTTATTTTATCTATAATTTCTCAAATGATTCTCTCAAATGTATTATATCACTATATTGTATATGACATATACTGTGATAGTGGATTTTATCTCTGTACGTATTTCAGAGCCATAGGCCCACATAGGCCATGAAGCAAGTACCTCTATAGCAAAGTAGTTGTCAAGGATTTTGGTCAAAACCGATCAGTATGATGGAAAATGATTGCAAAATAGGCTCCACAATGAAAACGATGGAGTTAATAATCATGTGGTGGATTTTCATTTCATTTTTTCAAAAGCAATGAATAAACAACAGGTGATACAGTGGTGCAATTCAAATTAGCCTTAGATTCAATTTGTCGATGGAATGGTAATAGTAAGGCCATAGCGAGGAGGCAAAAAATAGTATGCGATTTCCCCCACTCGCTTGCATCACACCATGCTAATTTGGGTTTCATGCTCTGCAAATGCAAGCTAGAGCACAGTTTTTCTCCCCCTTAACCCTGGCGCACAATTAGATTTTTTTATTATTAATTATTAATTTTATTTAATTGGTTACTTTGAAAGCATAAACCTCAAATGCTGGTTTTGGTAATAATGGCAAGAGCTGAACAGCTGTTTAGTAGTCTTTCACAAGAAGCACTTTCAGCCTGAGTGGCGGCTCACGTTTCATTTTCATGATGTCTGCGTAGCCTTGTGGCTCTCTTCAAAGACCACAAAAAAGTGTGTGAATAAGAAAAGCACAGTGTAAATGGCCCTCCTAATGACTCTCAGCAGGACTACTCCTTGTATCTTTTATGAGCCAGGAAGAAAGGCGCGCATCATTATACAGTGCCCATCTGAAATCCACCAGTAGCACGATGCTCAACAAAAAGAATCCCCTCCTGGCATATCGGGCGTAATGGGACACATTAGCGTATCGTTAGCCTGTTAGCGTGCCTGGAGGTCAGACACTGGCTGCCAAATTCTTTCTGCTGTAGAAAAAGAAGGCTGGCTCATGTCTGTTCATTAATTTGTGAACAGATAAAACACTAGCTCAGACATGTCTCTACAAGATTTTTAATATTTTGAATAGGGATAGTGATTAATTCATACATTCTCATTTATTTTGTCAATAATAGACAATCGACCAACTCAGCAAACACTGATCTAACAGCTCTCAAATTAATTGCTGATTCCTCAGAGTAGCAGCTTTGTTCCTCATGCTTCAATGTAGGCCACGGCAAATGTTAATACAGTTTCCTGTATGCATTAGGAGCAAATGTATCTCTCACTTAAAATACATAATACTGTAGTATTATGTAAGTATTCAATATTAAGAAAATCAGTGTAAGTCTTGGGCAAAAATGTTAGGTAATGAAAAAGGTGGGGCAAAATTTCTGTTTTGAAGAGGAATATTCTTTATCTGCATCTATTCTTGGAGTCTCTAGTGGTGACATACTACAGGTGTGCTTTGTTTAAAATGTCACCCGTTAATGTGAGTCTATTATAAAACATGACAGGCTGTTGAAGATGCCCATCACATCAATCAAAGCAAATTATTTATATTGAGAGTTACTAATGAAGAGTTCAGTATACATCCTGAAGGAATGTGCCTTCATGTGTTTTGCCTCCTATAAGATACACTGTATATCCTCATACTGTAAGATATATAAGAGTGATGAATGGGAATTGTTTTGACTGTCAGTAATTTGTGAAGGAGCACAAAGGATTTATGTCACTGGTGTAGATTACAGGACAGATAGGCAGAGATTTATAGGAAGATGGATGGAAACCACAGCAACAGATGATGTAGATGACAGTGGAGAAAGAGTGATGGTAGATGGTTGTGGTCAGGGAGAGGTTAATAAGGAGAAAGATAGAAAAGGTAATGAGGGCTGTGACTGTAGCAGTCACCTAGTGTCATCTGTCACTCATGCTACGGCACTCTGTTGATGGGACCAAACCCCAAAATATCATCTAATTTGACTCACCTTCAAAATGACACGCACCATCAGAGGTATCATACGCTGCATTACGGGAAAATGATTTTTGGATAGTAAAACAAATTACCTGCTAGGTCCTGCTGCACTATCTTGCAGTATAGAGTAGGAGATGCTTTGATTTCCAAGGAATGATAAGCAGCGTTTCAATGCATCACTGTGCAATCTAGTCAGGGTTGAAAGGTGGGAGAGTAGGGGATTGTAAGGCTAATAAGTGCAGGGGCTAGTCAGCAAATAATGGGAAAGTCATCTGTGAGAGATGACTATCAATTAAAGGCACTTAAGGCGCTAATGATCAGCAAAAGGGTCGTAATGAGGATATGTGAAGGTGGGATCACATCTCTGGAAATCAAGTGCAGTGTTAAGATTCCAGCAGTATGCTAAAAGCCATGAATGCACACAGGCCCACTCATCACACTATCAAGGTCATTAGACGCTGTAATCAACTTAGCTAGCACTATTTCAGGGAGAAACAAAGTTGCTTCGCTTTAAAGCAGCGATGGGAAACCATGTGCTGTGGTACAGCAGGTGATTACACTAATTAGTTCCTTCTGTCAGCTAGAAGGCATGCTAATCAGTGAAATCACCCTGTGTAGTGTTTGGTTGGAATGAAAACCTGCACACTCTCGGCCATTCCCTGTCACACAGTTGCTTATCCAGGTCTTATAATAGAGAATTGGCGACAACAAGCTGATCTCGGCCAGTTCTCTTTTTGCTGCTTCAGTGTCTACTGATTAGACAAAGTTTCAAATAATCAGTTCTTTACCTTCCTATATTTCGTTATATAAAGAAATATATGGAATACAACCATAAAAGAAAGTATATTCTTGTATAGTATCTGTATTAAAAGGGCCTGTAAGACAACACGTCATGTAAGACAAAAAAGCATTATCCAAATGCACTATTTAAGTGATACATTTTACATTATGATTCTTCTACATATTTTTCCATATAGGATGTAGATTTCTGCTGTGCACCATATGTTTCAAGATTCCAAAACACCACCATATTCCATGAGTCGTAGCCACAGAAACATTGTCAAAACCTAATGGGAACTGTAGTTATTGAATGCTAACAAAGTCTTTCATCTCTGTTAAAGCTCCACTATTCAATATTTTTATATAAAAGTGGTCACTCAAAAGGCTGAACTTAGAATTATCTTCCAAATTTGCTTTATTTACTTTCTTTTAGCCCATCGATTTACTTTTACGAGCAGCACGTTTATTGTGTACATTCCAGTCTTACTGCTCTCAGCAAATCTGTTTCCAGGCAGCTTGGGTAAACCTACTGTACTCTGCTCAGCACCAAACTGACAAAACTAGCGACTAGCTGGTAAAGCAAGTTGAACATCTAGCAAGCTAAAGACTAAGATACCTTTCTCTGGAATTGGTGGAGACCAAAGTAGAGATTATAGAAGAGTAAATATTGGACACTACACTTGTCAGGTAGCCAGAAACATGACTACAAATGCTTTGTTTGCTCTGTGTTTGCCGGATATGAAAGGCAATTGTTTGCTAAAACATTAGCTATAAAAAGTCCCATGTAGAGACTGCTGACATTGGGGTATTCCAGTAACAATGTCAAAAAGACACTGTGGTGGACAGCAATGCATGTCACGAGCTATTTATCTAAATTTGGTGGAGGTGGACACTGGTGCTCACTTTTAACACCTCCTTGCACAAAAGGGTTAGTTGTGTTAATAGTGTATCCAGGTTTGGATTACCCCTCAATATTACCTGCTTGTTGTGGCATTTCAGTTGTGTGATTTTAGCTGTCCAACTGCCTTTTCCTTTGTTGTTTTTTGGAAAGTAATAATGATATATACATAAACACATTTATTTCAGTAAGAAACTTGCTTTTGCTGAAATGGTCAGGTCTGAAGCACATCAGTAAATGAGCAGTGTGGGCACAGCGTGGATTGAGCCCAGCTCTGTCTTGGCTTTAGGAAGAGAACATTGTCTGGGCAGGAAAGAGCATGATACCACTGACACTGCTCACTCTCTCGGCACCTCCAGGTATTTGATTATCTCGGTATCAACCTGCACACTGATGACCCCCATTACCTACCTGGCACACAGGTCAGGCACATATTGCGTCAAATAAAATGTACTTCCTGACAATCTCACACACAAGGACACAGAAAATGTGGAGAGGCTGTTAGAGGGTCCTCGACAACAATGGAACCATCTGTGCATCTATTGGTTGATTCAATCATGACCTGCACTGCTGTATTATCCCTCACAGATGTCTGTGTGGAGATATATGATATTTCTGAAATATTTATTTGTATTTAGGGGCATTGGAAGCAGTTGACGTCCTGAATTGCAATTTAATTTCCCCACCACTTCACTCTGCTCTCCACTCTTTCACATGGTTAGTCCACCACTAAATTCAGAAATCAAAAGGTTCTAAAAACATATAAGGATTTCAAATGATACAGATCTTTATTTTTACAGTTATGCAAAGGGATATCACTACATGATTTCTGACATTAAAGGACGTGAACAGTGGATTTATAGATGCAATGGTGTGTTCCTCTGAGGACCTGATGGCTAAGCTGATCCTGCATAACCCCCCTTAAATAAGATTGCCTATCCTCGCAGACCAAAACTAAACCAAACCAAGTGATACATTTTGCGATGGTCAAGAAGTTGTTCCCAACCCACAGCAAAATGTACATAACATTGGAGTTAACAGTCCAGTATGTTTTGAAATTTATCTGTAACACCCAATGGACTTTTGGCAAATATTGTACCAAGTTAATGGTCATTACAAGATGTGCTTTTCTGTCATGCTTTGGTAATGCCTTACAGTGGCTTTTTCCAGTGGTCTAGTTCTGGTTTTAGATTTCACAGTGACTGATGACCATCTGAACTAAAAAACATTGTAAACACAACGTGGTCAAATGTTTTTTCCTGTCTTTGTGACTGAAGCAATGGATCATGGGATACTGAGAACTGCAAATTATTCTGGTTGTGTCCTCACGCAAATTCAGGCAAAACAAAGCTGCATTTATATTTTAGAGGATCCAATCCCTGATTTGGAATATATAGTAGTTTAGAAGTATTGCCCAACTTTTGAGGCTGATATTGATATTTGAGAGTTAAAAAAAATCCAATAAATATATATAAAGCTGATATTTTTACATAAACACATAATATAAACATTTTATATAACAATCCCATTTTTAAAGAATTGTGACCAAGATATGTACTAAGCAGGACATTTTGTATTTGAATTACCTCAAACATATCTTTGACATTTCTGGACAGCAATTTCTTATTTCTTATTGGCTGACATACTGTACAGTATATGCTTATACAATATATCTGTGAATAACTAATATTGGCAGATAAATCGGCCTGGGTGTGTTAGTGGTTGGGCTCTCTGTTGCTTCTTCTAAGGAATTATAATACACACTGCAAGACATTTTTGTCTCAAGGTTGATATTTCATGCTTTGTTTCCAGTGGAGTTACCAACAATCACTGCAGAGTTTTGCCAAATTGAGCAGAACAGAAATCTCCAGGATTAACACTTTGATCTAAATACAGAGAATGACAGCTTCACTTAGCTTGCCCACATGACTGGTTTGGTTGAATTCCTTTTATCTGCAGTGTCGCCCCATTTGTGAAATTTGGGGCACACTGGATACTTGGGGATCTGGAGCAACAACATGCTGGCTTGTATTTGGCCAGATCTGTGAGGGTGGTGTCTGTGATCAAGAGCTGATTGTGTCCATGTGAGAAAACGCTCTTCTCAATTACTTTTTCATCTGATATGTCCACAGGTGTGAGGCTTTGCCATGTGCAACAGAACTAGTGCACAATAGTGCATCAAATGCCAACAACTCTATGTGGCTCCCTCTGTTGGTCCTAGAGGTATAGATTGTAAATTCATAAGAAACCTTGTCTAAATACTGGCATGATTTCAGGAAGATCATTTTCAAGACCAGTACTCGTGTTAATGAGAGCAAGCCCCCCTGAGAAAAATAGAAAGTGTGATTTTGTGGATGCCAAAAACTGTAATTTCTCAACTACGAATATCATTTTAATAGTGGTATTTTTCACCCCGTTTCCCTTGGCAAAGTATAAGCGTGACTGAGTATGTCTGTGTCATTTGGCCATGTGGGTGTTTTGGAATAGAGTGCAAGCTTTCACATATCTTGCAGGTTATTTTTTCATTCACTCAACTGTGTTAATGAAATGGTGAAAACACATGCCATACATTAGTTATTATGTTTCGCTCATAATGAAAATATTTTGAAAATGGCCCTCCACGGTTCACAATGGACGACGTTTCTCCTGAACTGTAAAATGAAGTCATTCTCGTCTGCCTGTCATCTTAATGGTAAATAAGACTTTTCTGCTCAGCTGAGTTTGTTTTGCATCGGTGTTACCCATTCATCATTCTTCAAACAAAATATTAAGCCATTCTCTATATCATACGATTCCATGCTTCATGATACAGTCGCACTCAATTAAACTGCTCAAGGTATACATGCTCTGAATGATGATGCAGCAAATATTAGACTAGCAGAAAAAAATAATCATACCTGAACTCTGACAATGATCAATGACAATGATCTTAAAAACAAATAGAAACTTTAATTAATAATATGAACTATATTGATACTGTAGCTGTACTGTAGCATATTTTTCGATTTTTCAAAAGATGATAAAAAGAAGTTTTGGACATATTTATGGAAACAGAGCCTTAAGTTTCAGGCCTCTGGGTGGGCGTTTCCCACTGCAGTGGTTGATTGACATTTGAGGACCCGCTGTCAACTTCTGTGGTGTGCTACTGACTGGAGCATGTCATAGCTCTGTTTAGTCTACGAATTATGATACGAGATGTTTTTTCCCCCTTTTTCAACAACGCCACATTGTGTTTGTTATGTACTCTTAGTGATTAAAGATATGTCCCTTTACAACATTCAACATTTGGGAGGACCCATCGTGCTGTAAAGTTTGCATTCCATTCGGAAAGTGGAAGCCAGTTAGCCTAGCTTGCGAACGTTAGCCCAGATGCCCACTAGACACTACTTTTCATTCAGCAGTGTACCAACATTGTCAGTCGGATCCAAAAATTCACGCCCCCTGGAGAACACTAATGTAGGGAGTGTTGTCACTGCAGAAAAATAAATAAAACTTAGCCGTCTTCTTTATTCTGTTTTCTGTTGCTGTATTACTAAATAAGTAAACATGGGCTTAAACCTTTTCTATATGTAGCTTGGTGGAGTCAACAGTATGGTGGCCTACAGAGACTTCAAATCGCTTACAGGACTCCCGTGGTACCATACAGTGTTCAACAAATTGAACTGCAGTCATGGCCCCTACATCAGACTCTCAGCAGAAGTCCCTAGCACCCTCCCACACCTGCCAGAGACAGGCCTTCCTGCGGTTGCTTCTCCTCTTCCTCCTCCCACTGGCAGCAGGGCAGGCGGTAATTAATTTCCACATTTTAACTCGGAGGCAAAACGCTAGCGTCCTGGGACTGAGGCGCGTGCCACCAGCCTACATTCAGGATTCAAGGGATTAGGATAATTAGCCCCCGGAAGAGCGGGCAGACAGATGGAGAGAGGAGATGGTGGCACCTCGTGGCCGGGGAGGATGATCCCTCCTGTTCTTTCCTCTAGCTTATGGAACCAAAGAAGCTGTAAACAATAGTTTTCTAACCGAGAAAGAGTAAAAAAAAAAAAAAAAAAAAAGAACAAAATATCTAAACACAAACAGATTGCCAAATACTTTTGCCTCAGGATAATCCATCTGATATGTCTTTTTTTCCCCATACAGCACATCGTTTTGGAAACATTTCAAACTGGATTCCTCTGCTGTGGAAAACTTATTATGATAACTTGTTGCAAACATACAAGGGAGAATGTGTGTATGTGACATTTTTTGTGATTGCATGTGTTTTTAGGCACGAATGTAAGCAAACCCTGTTATTTCTCAAAATGGGTGCCTGCTAATGGTTGTGATGGTCGGGCATGGCGTTCTGACAGCAGCTCTGGTCTGTGCTCTGCTTAGCCTCCAGGATCTCTCAGTCACTTAATTAAAAAGAGAGTGGACTTGTTGCAAGTCACTGATGCAGAAAACAGATTAACTCAGCTGAGCTGTACCCAATATCATGTCCAACAAAAGCATCACCTAAAGTGGTGGGCATGAGGGGAGAAAGCACAAGAGGGATCAAGGATGGGGAAGGAAGCTGATGCTAGGAACGTATGGCAGGATGTTGTATATAGTATATATTGGTGTTGGGTGATACAGCCGAAATCAGTATCACAATATTAAAGTATTTTTTCTATATCATTGTATATCACATCAAATTGCCATTAACTCTGTTAACTGTTTCATTCTTACGCAGTACATTAAAACACTTCAAAAATTTGCACCAAATCATTCAACACATTTGTGTGAAATGATAACAATATGTTCGTATCATCACAAAGCTGAGTAAGGATCATTTCCATTACAAGCATATAGCAATGATGAAACGATTAGTCAATTAATTTGATCAACAGAAGAATAAATTGATGAATCAGTCATTCATCATGAAAAAAATGCCCAAATTTAGCTGGTTCCAGCTTCTCAGATGTGAGGATTTTCAGTTTTTCCCTTTGTTATATTATATTAGACTAAATTATCTATGGGTTTTGCAATTTTCTCCTATTTTGTAAATTCAACAAATAATCGATTAATTGAAAAAATATTCGACATTTTACAATTCCCCATAGATAAACCTTGAGTTACTGAGCCAGAAACCACTTGAGGTTTCATCATGTTTCATCACTACATCACCTAAAGTTGCCTGGTTATGTAGTCATTGATGGAAATTTATACCTGCATAAATTGATTTTTTTGTCTACTTGTGGGGAGTGCAACAAGCTGTACACAACAGTGACATGTTCACTTGTGTTAGCACACAGTTAGCACACAGTTGCTTATTTACACATCCAGCAGATACGGTGCAACATACACATTTTTTCACAGTCGTGTTTCTGGCCATCTGAGGAATGTAAATGCTCCACTTTGTTCACCAGCTAGTTGCTAACTTTGTCTGTGTAGTGTTTGGTGTTGGGTAAGTAGTGTACAGTGGAAGAGAGCCTTTTCGTTGAAAAGGGCTGCCTACTGTGGCTGAAAATGGGGTTGTTTCGAGCGATGAGAGTGAACCAAAACAGAGAAGTTGTGAGCTTTAAAACCAAAACAATGAGCTGAAAGACACTAAAATGCTCTGTAGCACTGAGGTACTGGTGATAATTCTCTGTGGGTTTATAGGCACATAGTAATTTCATCCATTGTTAATATACAAGTATTGATTAGTGCAGCTTTAATATTAGCTAATTTAATGAGATAATCAAACCTATGATTTAAATATTTAGATCCTTGAGAAAAGGGCAGCTTCCTATCCAAAATATTGAATTATCGCCCATCCCTTCTATATAAATGATTTTTTAGATATAAGGGATAATAATACACATAGGCCTACACACACTCTCTCCCTCTCCCTCACATACACACACAACCTTGTACTTATATCTTTGTGAGGACCGTCATTGACATAATGCATTCCCTAGCCCCTTACCCTAACCCTAACTATAACCTAATTCTAACTTAACCCTTATAACCAAGTCTTAACCTTCAAACAACCCTTTGAAGTTGTGAGGACCGGCCAAAATGTCCTCACTTTCCAAAAATATCCTCACTCTCTCACACACACACACACACACACAAACACAATCCTTTCCTTTGCCTTCGAATTTTCTCTTAGAATACTTCAGCAGTATCACTGACAATACTAATGTTACATGCCTCCCAACATGTGTATACCTTAATGATTTCTAGCACTGGCTGACAGCTTCTGCCATATCTTTCCTCCCCAAGTGTGTTTTGGTGCATTTTTGCTCCCTCTCCTCATGGAGCACAGGGAAAAATAAGTGACAGTTAGCTCCGGAGACTCCAGCGCAGTGGTGCACTATGTCTGAGGCTGACATCTGACAGACCGCAATAGGGGGCCTGCAATTGTGAATAGGCTCGACTAGTGAGGGGGGCTGGCAGTGAAGGAGGAGAGCCAGCAGTACAGTGAAGGCTTTTGACAGGTAGACAGTAGGTGTGAGTAAAAAGGATATGTTTGTTCCTTTACAGAGGGGGCTGGGTTTCTGATATCATGGGTTGTTTTTTTTTAATTGGTAGGCTGTTCGTAAAACTGTAGCATTCATATTTGTGGACAGTGGTATTCTCTCTATTCCGTTTCATTTAAGCTAATAAATCCATCTATTCTTCCTGTTCCAGTGGTGTGCTTCGTAGATTTCAAGTAGCACTTTTAAAATGTCAAAGTAAGGGTTTGTTGTTTAACTGTAATTGTAGCAACCTGGTGCAATAACTCTCTCAGTCTTTCAGCTGTATTGGAAAAAGCAGTGAATGAAAAACTGCCTTTGAGGTCATTTCACTGAAGTGCTACTGTTTCCATTCTGTAGATTTGTATAATTAGAGTTCACTGTGGAGTTAACAGCTTCACATGAATTAATGTCCAACTTTACTCTTAATCAAGTTGACCTTCAGTTTGAATTTAATTCACAAGTATGGCAGCTACTTCAGTGTAAGATAGCACTTTATTGTCGAACTTACAAATGCAATGTTTATTTTGAAAGACATACAGCTATAAGGATTATGTGTTAACTCATGTCCAGTAAGGTTATGTCACATAAATACATTTCTCTTTGATTTGCATACAATGCTGAACATGAATATCCAATAATGAATATCCACTCTCTTTAAGTGTGAAGTAAATGCTGGCCTGAGCATTTTCTTGTCTTAATTTTGTTTTGCATGAATGCTCTCAAAGGCAAATAAAATCTGCTGTTAGTGTCAAATTTCATACACTAAGTTCACAACAGATATTAAGGCTAAATGTGGGTCACCAGAAGGCGAGAGAGACGGGTGCTGAGCAAGCTTAATTGCTTTTTATCTCCTAAGGTTTGAAGAAGAAGAAGGTAAAAGTGTCCTCCCGGTGTACACTAGATTTAAGTCAAATAAATTTACAGAAAAACATGACAACACAAAATGTTATTAGGCCATACGGCAGAAACATGATAATTTAACATCCTGTGCAACATACCAATCATAAATCTCTTCCAGGGAGATGAAGAACATCTAGAGCACATGCATCACTTTCGTATGCTCCAATCTAAACTTAGCTTTTTTCATCTTTTGGGAAATGCATACAGACTGGTTCTTTGTCTTAACAACAACACCTGGCAGAAACAAGATAAACCCTGTAGATTTTGCACAGTAGACCATAGCTTGAAAGAAGAATAATTATGTCCAAATTACCTGGTAAGCAATCATTTAATTCTCCTTGTCATATTGAATAAGGATTAATTTGCAGGCAAATATTACACAATGAATTATTGAATAACTTATCCCCCAAGCCAAATTAATCTTGAGGATTGATGGTGTGGATGTAACCTGTGATCGGAGTAACAAATTTCATGAGTCATTGGTGGCGCGCTACGCATTCACAAGGGCATTACCGAGTGATGACTTGATTTTGACTGACTGTCCCCATTTGAATCCACGTTATATAAACAAACAGGAGACGTCGGTTCGGGGAGTAGACCAAATTATGATTGCATAGTCACTCAGCTTTTTAATTAAGTCTGTTAACGGATTATGACAGTGCCTCAAACATTACGCATCACATGTAATGACTCATGAACCATTCCTTCGTGTTTCCTCTAGACACCCAAAATGATTTAGTGCAGTGTCCTTTAAAAGTTGACAGTGAGGCTCCCTTGATGTTTGGGATGTGGACTCAGTGATGCACAACAGTTATGCAGCTGTACAACTTGATTTTCTGCAGTCTGCCATGCCCCCTCAGAAAACTGTAACAGGATATCATGGACAAGGTAGAGCAGTTCATATTTAAGTTTCTTCAAACATCATAGTGCTTCAAGCTGTCTCTGCTTTGAATGGCAAAATAGGTCCTTGACTCCATCCACTCACTTTCACGTTTCAAGTATTGCTGTTGGAGTGACTGTTACTAAACTAGTGCTGTGTGAAAGTCCTTAAGGAAGCAAGTGTATCACAGTTGTTTCTCTGTGTGCTAGTCTCTCTTCTCGCCACACTGCTGGCTGTCTGTCTTTAGGCCAGGCATATGGAATTTATTATAATGTTAGATTGGCAGAAGGAAACAACTGCACTTTTCTCTCTGTGTGTGTTGCAGGCTATAGGACACCTCCCACAGGACAACCCTATTCCCTAGAAATTACATTTATATACTACTAATGTGTTTTGCCAAACACGCTTTGAGGAGAAATGTAATGGTGCCTGGATTATGTTCCCTGGCAACGTTATTCTAGTATGGGAAGTGCTACATTTATGGTTGGCGTACAAAGGCCGGGGTTCGAATCCTAAGACCTGCATGTGGTTAGGTTTAGGTAACAAAAGCACTTCGATTAAATGTACCCTGCAGAGTTTTTGACCACTAATAGCGCTATGGATCCATGTCTTTACGAGTGGGTCCCTGTCTTGTATATATATCGTGCATGCGCATGAGGATACAAATTCACACATGCGAGCACGCTGGCAGCGCAATTCACATCTTGCCATTGGTTTAATGCAATTATGCTAATCAACAGTTGGTGGCGGTGATGAAAAAACGTATTAATGCACCAACAAATGCAGTGAAGAAGACTGCAAGCTAGTAAACATTGATGTAAACAATGTACAATCTAAAACATTACAAAAATTGGCTCTGCAAATGTTTTGAGGAAAGAAATGCATTCAATGTGTTTGTTTGACCTGAAGGATAAACACTGAATGTAAACATAACTTTTGTGTGTTTACAAGTAAATGCCACAGGGCGTGAGGGGAAAACTGTGGTTTTGGTTAAATTCTAATAAAGTAAACATTTGACTTTAATATTTAACCAAAACAACAATATTTCCCTAACCTTAACCAAGTGCTATGAGTGCCTAAACATAGCCACAAAAAAGTTTATTTAACCTTTAATTTCTACCAATGTATATTGTATTGCAAGAGCTGCTATTGTCGGAAAACAAATGATATACTTTGTCAGTGAACATTTTACTGATATGTTCAGTATCAACATTTTGTCACTTGACAGATACTTTAATTAATAACGGTTCCTCAATATGTTGATAAAAAACGTAATTCGGGCTGCATTATGTTTTTTTCAAAACATATTTGCTGTTGCATATTAGTGTAAATAAACATCGTTTTTAGAAGACAGTATGAGTCGTGCAGGGGGGCTACTGTGGAGTTTCCTATGGCATCTGCTCTGTGTGCGTTTGTATGCACATGATGTGTCTTGTACTTTTGCATATGTGTGTCTGTAACTGCACCCTGCCACTTAGGAGCATTGATATTTCTTATTCTATTTAATCTGTCTAACCATTAAAAATATCTCGATTTAGCTCTCATTCGTATTCATCAAAATGCATTTTGTATGAACTGGACAAGTTGCAGCCTCTGCAGTTAAATAATGGAACAAAAACATACTTGGTTTGATAAGTAACAGCAGCTATAGAAAAGCTTGAGTGTGAGAAGGGGAAGTATAGGATTAAAAACATGACCTCAATTTGACATCAAGCCACAAGCATTGTGGTGGCCAGACAGAAATCGCAGCGTGTGCAGTTATTTTTGAAACCTTTTATTAGTAAAAGCCTCATAAGAAACGCTGCTAGCCAGGTGGTTTCAGTGGGTAATGAACTTGTCAGCTCTGAGGTTTTAGAGTTTGTTGGCTTTGTGGTTTGTTGTTATTATTCAATTCAGCACCTTGGTCGTTCTTCTCCCCCGACTGATTCGCTCAGCCGCTTGTTTTGCACCAGGAACACATTTTAGCTTTTCCCATTGGACCCAAGGTATCGAATTGCCTCTCATTCAAAATAAATAATCTGCTCCCATAATGCTCTTACTGTGTATTCCCACAAATGCTAAGCAGCCAAAATGCCGTTGTAGCATGGGGATTTTCTATTCTTTTTCAAAAGCCCATCAATAGTATTAGG
Source organism: Siniperca chuatsi (assembly GCF_020085105.1). Lineage (NCBI taxonomy): Eukaryota > Metazoa > Chordata > Actinopteri > Centrarchiformes > Sinipercidae > Siniperca > Siniperca chuatsi. The sequence goes on along the minus strand of NC_058050.1, from coordinate 9,452,847 downwards.
CCTGCCAGATAAAAGCACTGAGACTTGACTGCACAAGAAGGTGAGGTTAGTATGAGGTATGGATTTGCCTCAGTCCTTTTTCACTACATGTGAGATTTCTTGCCTTTTTCATTTGGCAGAGGAAAATGCCATCGGCTCAGGTAGCATGCATTGCTCTGCAGTGGGTGGGATGAAGTTTTTATGATACCTTGTAAGGCCTTGTGATACTCTGAAGCAAATTCATGGATAAAAAGAAGTTAAAGCTACTGATTATGTGATAACTGCCTAATTATTTAGTAACATTGCACTTAACACAATGAGTTTATTCTAAGTGGGTTGAAAATACAACAAAACCTACAATACACAACACCATCACATTACAACATTAACTTAATTGTCAATAATATTGACTAATGGGGTAATTATGTATGTCTAAGATGTTATGAGCATGTATGTACATGTTTCTAACTGGGTATATGTTTATTATTATATTTCAAGTATCTTTGACAATTATTTACATTAACATCTAGAACTAGGGCTGTGCGATATGACCAACATCTCATTTCCCAATATAGGTAATTTCATATCCATATAACAATACATATCACGGTATAGCACATTTTCTGTAAATTCAATGAAAAAACAGTTTATATAAAATGAGGGGAGTCACGTGGGAGAGGAGCAAGAGGGACATCGGCGATCAGAGAGGCAGCGAAAACATTAGAGCCAGAATATTTTTCACATCTAACTCGGTGAAATAAGGATTTATTGTGACCAAACGCAAAGCATCGTCCAAAATCATGAAAAATATTGCCGTAAAGAGTCTGATTTGCGACACAATGACATAAACAATAGAGCAAAATATGAAACGATATACGTTTTCTATCGCCACATGATATATATATATCATCATATTGCACAGCCCTATCTAGAATTGGAATTAGTCAATTAATTAATGAGCAACTATTTTGAGAATTGATAGATAATTTAATTGCCAAACATTCCCTAGTCCCAGTTTCACCAATGTGAGGATTTTGTTTCAGAATCAGAAATACTTTATTGATCCCCTTAGGGAAACTCTTTGTTACAGTAGCTCGCCTTTACGTCAGTGCACACAGGAGAAAGTACTAGCAAACAATATGATACACTATAAAACACTATAAAAACAGGTCAGAAAATAAATTAAGTATCATGTCGGTATAAGTATAAGATAAACTAAGTGTGAAGTACCAAGTGGGTTTACCGGTTGATGATGATAGTACAGTATAATAATACAATAATAATAAAATAAGTAATAAGCAGAGGTGCATGTACTGTCGAGAGTTATAGAGGTATATAATATCAATAACAATAAATAAGAAAAACTAACATGGGAAAACTAATATTGCACGGGAGTAGTACACAGAATATTGCACAATTATTCAATTACGGCAGAGATGTAATGATCAATGTCCAGTTTAATGACCTAGGGTCATACAGACTGACACTTAGAGGGAGGAGTTAAAGAGTTTGATGGCCACAGGCAGGAATGACTTCCTGTGGCGCTCTGTGGTGCATTTTGGGGGGATGAGTCTTCAGCTGAAGGTGCTCCTTTGCTTGACCAGCACGTCATGGAGCGGGTGGGAGACACTGTCCAAGATGGCATGTAGTTTGGCCAGCATCCTCCTCTCTGACACCACCGCCAGAGAGTCCAGCTCCACCCCCACAATGTCACCGGCCTTACGGATCAGTTTGTTGAGTCTGTTGGCGTCCGCTACCTTCAACCTGCTGCCCCAGCATGCAACAGCATACAGGATAGCACTGGCCACCACAGACTCATAAAACATCTTCAGCATTGTCCGGCAGATATTGAAGGACCTCAGCCTCCTCAGGAAATAGAGGCGGCTCTGGCCCTTCCTGTAAACAGCTTGAGTGTTCTTGGTCCAGTCCAGTTTGTTATCCAAGTGTACTCCCAGTTTCTGTTTTTCTCTGTTTTATATCATTGTAAACTGAATATGTTTGGGTTTTGGACTGTTAGTTGGACACAACAACATATTTATTGACGTCACCCGGGGCACTAGAAATTACTGATGGAATTTTTTCACTATTTCCTGACATTTTATAGACCAAACGAATGATCAATTAATCAAGAAAATAATCAGCAGAAATTGAGTAGTTAAAATAATTATTAGTTACAACCCTATTAATATCACTTTTCCTGCTTATTAAGCATTTCCAGACAAAATTTACTATATTTGGAATTAAATAACTGTGGCTCACATGAATAACAGAAGCAACATTATTATCAGAAATGACAGACAGCCCTGAGTGAGCACTTAAGGTCAAGCACATAATAATGGCAGGATTCATTGCAAAATAAAAATCATAGTAAGGAGCCAGGTTTATTAAAAGTTATCATACTCATGTTGAGAATATGAGAATATTTACAGTACAGCTCCTGCGGTTGCTTGTCATAAGTGATTGCTTTACATGACCTTGCTCAATTGGTGTGACAGTGATTTAAATGATTCAACAAACACTTGAATGCCCTATAAACAAGAAACAGACATGTCTCACAGTAAATATATTCCACATACTGTCTGTCCTACAGTTTCTAGTCTCAAAGTTGTCTGAAGTCTGATTGTAAACCATTATTCCACTTCAGACAGGTCAGTATTTCCACTGTGTTTTTCACAGCCTGTTGTATAGGCGATTCACAAGGTGCACACATGTTATGAGTTCTTTCAACAACAAAGTGTCGGCTGATTGTCAGTACTCCACAAGGAGCTGCTTTAGCGGGATGCCATGTCCATGTCAGGGATCAAAGCGAACAGTGAAGACAATTTATGCTGTGCAGCGTGTGTGACCATCACTCGGAGGGCGAGGGTGGAGGAAGTGATGTGAGAAAACAAGTCGTTGCGGTGGTCAGAAGATGTTGGCAAGAAGACAGTGCTGCTGTTAAGATGCCTTTCATCTGTGAATCTTTTAGTTTATCTTTCTGTGAAGTTTAGTTTTTATAAGAATGGATCAATAGAAAAACTGGGGTACACTATATGTTTTCATTATAAAGATTATCCAACACAAAGAAAGGTTTGTTAAGACAGTATAACTTTGACCTTTGCATATTTTGAGATTCTTTAAATATGTCACACAAGGTTGTTTTGAAACATGAGATGCTTGGGAACAAGGTTTTGGAAAGATGAACTGTCTTCAATTCTAGATAACTCCAGTGACCTTCAGTCTAGAACCTGATATGTGATGTATTAAAATATTTTGAATTATGACTTTTAAGCGGGTTTCTGTGTATATGAAGTACAGATAAATGCATGACATGCTGGACGACTATAAATAACATAGTACAGCATCTCAGTTTCAAGGACACATGCAGCTGACAATCTGATATTTTTGGTGTATTTAATAGAGGAAAACAAATAAAAAATCTTAGGCATTTTCCACAGCATTGCCTTAGGACTTTATCAGTGCCTGTGTAATGAAACACATACTTAATGGGTTTGTTTAAAATGTCCTAATGGTGTTCTTGGTCTGTGTCCAAAGATACTCAGAAAGGCAATACAGGAATAATTTAGACGTTTAACTTTGGGCTGTATATTTTTGTCAAGGGCACTGATCTCATTAGAATTATTCCCTTATGCCACTGACGGACATTTCTTTTTGTGCTTTGGCTTTTTGACTCACACGTGTTTCTTTGATTTTGATTTCACCGTGATCGATGGTGCGAGGGAACTTGGCACTATGAACAAAGATCAGTGATGAGACCCGTTGCACCTGTCAGAGTTGACCAGATCAGGTAATGAGGAAAGTCCCTCAGGATGTTAACGAAGCCATTAAGCACTCATGTGTGAAACTGCTAGGAAGCCGGCGTGTTAAATTGTAGGAGCCAAATAAAAATTCACTGCACATGGCACTGAAATGTAAATATCCTGCCTTTGCAAGGATGAGCTGGCCTCCTTCTCCGTGCTCTAATCGGCTTTGAAAAGACGGTGCAAAGTGCTTAGGAATAATGCTTGTGCTCTGTGATAAAACAGGCAGCTTTTATTATAAACCTACAATAGTCAAGCCATGTTTGAAAAAGAACTAAAATAAAAGCTCTGTGCATTTTGTTCTCCACACTGAGACTAAATGGCTCTCATTCAGGACACAAAGTATACGCAACAGTTTTCTCACACATTGTCTCTCGTCTTATCATTTTGTTTTGTCTCATCATCTCCAGGACAACTCTGATGTGTCTGGAAGCTGTAGATTGATATGTTTATTTAACAAGTAGGTTTTGAAATAGAGATCATTAAAAAAATGTCCTTGTGTGTCTGTGTGATTCAAATAGCTTATCTGTTTCATGAAACTACTTGACTGGCCATGGATAGTGTGTTTACAAGAGAGGCTTCACGTGGGCTGTCAATCACATCAGTGCAGTCAAACATGTTGATTTACATACAGTCTTTAGGGAATGTTCTTTGAAGCTGATCATTAAAGATATTTTTTTTGCAGCCTTGGGCTTTTAATATGACAGATTTTACAGCAGTGTGTTAAAATGACATAGTCTACCTGTAGCAGCTTAGATTTAGATTCTATGAGTGTTGAATTTCGTTCAGAAGGTATCAGTTAATGTCACTCGGTTGACTGGTCCCTCACATTTATTGTGCTGTGCTCTCTGCTAATCCTCATGAGTACATGGCCCTTCTACGTGCCCTGAGGGGAGTAATCTCCCTCATACCATCAGAAAAGTTGGAGAACGTGGATAAAAATGAGCGCCCAGGGCTTCAATTCAGATGTGTTCAGATTGGTCTTGTTCCAGAGGATGTGAACGCTCTCGCAGACACAGTGAATTTCCATTTGAGTGCCTCCTGTCCCAGAAACTAGCCAGAGGTGTCCCAAATGATCTGACCTGCACCGCCCCCTCATTTGTCTACATTAACTTTGCATGTGTGGTCCGTCCAATAATAAGTGGGGCAGATTTATATTTAGCTGCGCCTGCAATGACTTTCACGGTGACTCTTGTCTTCAGACCCTTATCAACCTCTCAGCTCAAGGCCCTTATTCGTCTCTCTAACATATATTTGAGCTGTATTTTTAATTTTCATATGAATCAAGTATATCAATATTGAGAGGTCTGCCACTTTGTCATTATTTGGGTTACAATCAAGCTCTATGTAGTATTTCTGTCTTGCAGTTGAAAATGCAATAAAAGCCTGTCTAAGATGTTTACTGCCTTTTACAAAAGTAAGACAAGAGATCATAAAAATATACTTAACGTCCTGTTTTCATTATGCCCCTGGCAAAAGACACTCATTTCTGTGGGTGGAGGGACGATAATAGCACTGTCAAAGAGTTTTATACGTAGCTGAACTCAAACTCTTGTTCTAATTATGTTAAGCATTAAAGCAACTAAGTGGTTGTCAAAACTGCTTGGTAATAAGGTGGCCTAAATTAAACAATGCCTTTCCATTTCAGTATGGACTTTGAAGCAGCTCGCAGGGATAAACACAGGCCTTGATATTAATTGCACCTTCAGTTATAAAATCAATGTCAATTACACTGGATGATTTTTTGTGACCCAGAGTAGTGATCTAACCTTCCACTTTAGAGACTATACATCCAACTGTGGTGCTTTAACCCTCAGGATGAGTCAATTGGTCTGCAACAGGTTTGTGACAGTAAAATTAAAAGGTCTTTCCAAAGTGCTACTAATGAAAATGAAGCCTTGGAGCCTCCAAGTGACCAGTCACAAAGGATATGAACATAAAACTCAATGGTGAAGCCTTGAGGTGGAAGGATATTACACTCAGCCTTCAGTGCTGCTGTTTCACTGACACTTGTCACAATATATTGATTGTAACATAAAATGGAACATACAGTGATGAAAGAATGAAAGACTTAAAAGTAGTTCTTCAAATTATTCTTCAGATTTTTTTTCAGTAACCTCAAACTTAGTACCGGTGAGACGTTAGAGATGCAATCCAGGTCAGTTTAAGTAGTAGATCCATTACATCGAAGCCTTATCAGATGCCAAAACACTGTATATACTGTAATACTGTGAGGTTAGATGTTACAACTTTGGAAAATTATCAGCGGCAGTCATGTCATCCTCTGTCTCTAGGATCGGTGGGTAACGAGTAGAAATACCCTGTTTAAGTTAAAAAGTAATCTACCAGGAATGTGTGCTTGCATGTATTTGATTAGCCAATGGATATGTTGTCACATTACTCTGCGGAGAAAGTGGAGCTAGGTTCTACTTCTTTTTTTTTGGCAAAGCCCTCTGCGATTGCACTCCTGCGGTGTCAACGCAGTGCATTGGAATGAAGGAAGGTGCTGCCTTTTTTCACACAGTGCTGTTGTTGGTATGAAGACGGCCTCACGCTCAGAGAAATCCTATTGTTTTGCTTGCCTGGCAGATAGAGCCCACTTGGGGGGCTGGCTGGGAAAAGGAACATAGCCATGTGCTTTATAGGTGACAACCTATAAGACCAATCTTAAACTGCTAAAACTCAGCTGTCCTGCAAAGACTATAGTTTATTTAGTGTCTGCTTAATGGTTTGTTACTTTGTTTTTGAGTGAGTCACTTGCAAAATAGTTCTCTTATGTCAATCTCTAAAAACATACTGTAATTAGCCTTATCAAATATAATCATGGTTTGTCACTTTTATTTCATGTTATATTGTTTTCTCATTGTTGTTGCACAAATAATGTTATATCATGCATAAAGGATTTATTTGACTGCCACTTTTCCTTTCATAGCTGATGAAAAACACCCAATGTGACACATCACTTCCACTGTGGCCAGGAGTACAGAGTGTTTGAAAGTTTCAGCACATACAGTAGAGAGCCAGCAGGTTTCTGCACGATGTGATTTAGTGTTGAATTACCATTTAAAAGTCAACTGTTACAAGGTCAATTATAGTTTTTTTTTGTTTTGTTTTTTTACAGAAATGTTTGATTGATGCATGTTTGATTTCCACACATGCATGAAGGCTACTGACAAAATGAGGGTGTGTTGAGATAGCGAAAGAGGGAATGCATGGCCAACGGCAGAATAAGTAAGAGGCTTCACAGCTGGTGTGTGTGAACGAGTATCTTCTATGCACAATATCATGTTGCAGTGAGGTTAAAGAGATTATTTTCAGTTAATAAGGGTGAATATAGTATATATGATATATACATTGGAAATATGGGTTAGAAAATATATAATCACAAAAAAATCACAAAAAAATGTACATTTAGTTGTGTATTACATAGGTTTTGAGGCATTTTATTGCTCTTTGAGAAGACAAAACATGCACAGCAGAGTATTATATTTTTTGCGTATTGTATTTTTAAACCAGAGAAAGAGGACGCAGCCAGAGCATAGCTGGTGAGTAAGCATGTTTGGGGTCATGATCAAATAGCTTATTGGCAAATGTTGCCAAGGATACAATATTTAACTGTAGCCTGTATTTATCTTTTTGTAAGTCCACTTCCTAAACACACACGCATTATTGAAGGTGCACTGTCCAAAGCTGTTGTTTATGCACAGTGTGGAGCTTTTTCCTGCTGTTGGCCACCTTTGTGTCCCACTATGACAAAGTGCCAAGGCTGCAGGTCTGCATATTTTCTGCCACCATATGTGGACAAAGAAAGGTGGCAGCGGGTGAGGAGATAGATGGGGTAGGGATGGTGATGGACATAGGTAGCTTGGCACAGCTCAAGCCCCCATCCACCTGGCATTAGTTACCATTGTCTCGCTCCCCGTTTTCCTGGCACAGCCTTTGATTGAACTGGCGGTGAGGTGAGGATTTGGCATAGGGAGGGTTTTACCTCCGTGATAACAATAGGCCACAGACGGGGGAGGTGGCTGTTTGTATCGTGCATTGTGGAACAGGATTGTCTAATGGAGGTTCACTGTGCATTGTGCAACGTTTCTGGAAAGGGATTTGTGGTTTGTAAAAGGGCATCTGAGTCCTGCTGCTCGGTTTGGCTAATCAATTCTGTGTCCTCTCTGGGTTGTCCCACAATTGTCCTCATACAGTATGAGGCAGTTTCTCTTTACTAAAGGATCTAATTGACACAGCCTAGTTTTTATAGTAGGCAGGGAGAAAGATATACCCTTTGCTTCTAGTTTGTTTTAAAGAAAAAAAAAAGGGATTTTCATTGCAAGCACGCCTTGACACCCCTAATCATGACCGGGGTGTCCTGTACGGTGCAGAGCACAGGCTCCCGCCCTGACAGATTATCCGGTGTGAATGTTTGGGAATGATAATGAGATCAAAACACATCACTAAGCTGGGAAGAGAGGGAGGAGACTGGAGAGGGACCAAGGAAAAGCGAGCAAGAGCAAGCAGGGGAGAGGGTGAGCGATAGCTGCGATAAATTGCAGAAGCAGAACCACTTGAGCATAAAATTAGATTTTACAAATGTGTTGTTACCTGACAGTCCTCTGACAGAGGAGATATCACAACATTATAGGGCTGCATGAGTACTACTAATCGTATCAAATAAATAAGAATGCCTCTCAGCTGTGATAGAGCTGGGTGGAGATTCAATGTGGACAGTGAGTTAGAGGGAGAAATAACATAATTAAAACAGGCTTTCTCATTATGGACTCAAACATTAGAAGCCCAAATTCAATTTATATGATAATATATTATGCCCTGTGAAATCTGTACACATTACAACACATTTGTCTAAATGCTGTGACACTCTAAACATTGTCAATGACTGTTGATTTCACATTTTGAAGAAAAGCTTTTGGATTTTAAGAATAATTGTTTTCTAATGTCAGTGATATTTCTCTTCTTGATGTGCATTTCTGTCATTATTTTATAATGTTTCTGATATGGTAAAGCTTCAGAACAGTCAGTGCGGCTCAATAACACTTTTGCAGGACAAATACTTGATATTAAGTGGGCTTGAACCTGCTTCATCTATCCCTTCCACCACTAGATGTTTCTGCTGCTGTCAATGACCAATGTAATTGTTTAACAATAAGAATCTCTTTGCTTTGGATCCTGTAATACAGTGAAAGTAGTTGAGGATACACTACTGCCTTCCGTGGTTAGAAGAAATAAGTTAAAGAAATATAATAAAACGTGTATTTACTATATGCACAGCCTGTCAAAGTAAGAAATACTAAGTGACATTCTACATAATGGATTGCTATGAGGCAGAGTAATTGAGGAAACAATTATTTACCACATTATTGATGGTTACAAATAGTAAGTTAAATACATCATTAAGACAACAATGAAGACTGAATGAATCAGTCTGAATGACAAGTGGAAGCTCTAATTCAGGTTGGCTTAGCAGAGAGACAGTGTGTGTGAGAGACAAGTCACTGAGGCAAGTTTTATCTACTGTATGCTCCAAGAAGAAATAGTGCGTGCGTGTGTGTGTGTGTGTGAGTGTATGTGTGTGTGTGAGAACACACTGCAAATGTGTTGCACTATGAATAAATATATAGAGGGTTTTATTCCCCAAGGTGATAAATCTACAGGGAAATATTGTACTTGATGTTTATTGCTTGAGATTTCAAATAGATAACGATGGCTATATCTGTTATAGTGCAATGGTCTTCACACTAATAATGTCAACAACAATCTGTCGCAAGGCACTTTTGTATCTGTAATTTTGTAACAGTTGGTTTCATGTTTTTTTAAGAATTGAATATTGCATTTGGAAGAAAGGTTTTTACACGAGAGCACAATCAGTCATTTTAACTTTTTTTAAAATTTAGACCAGATGCCACTTTTTCACACTGGGAGGGGACTAAAGCCCTCTTGATATAGTAGCATGTATTTGGCATACTTGTCAACCAGCTTTAAAAGCTAAAACGAAAGTTTATTTCTTTATAATATGAGATGTGAGATAGACAGACAGACAGACAGACAGCACTTTATTTATCCCTGGGGGGAAATTTGCATGTCACAGCAGCAGTACATGAATGAACCACACGGTACAAAGAATAGTGCAAAAACAAATGTCAAACCCAAGTACAAAAAGTATGCCCTTTTAAGCATGTGCATGCACACAAGTGTGAAGTGAGGTATAGTAAAATGGTGGTATTCATTTGATGTTTGTGCCACTATCAAGCTATCTATCAAAGATGTAAAGACAACTGTTTAATGTGTTTATACTCAAATCTTTACAAAGGGAAGTCATATACTGTTAGCGGACAGCAAATAAATTAGATATTGTGGATATCACAATGTTAATTTTTCATAGTTTAAATACCCAAACCATTGTTGAGGACCTTTAAAAGAAACTGCTCAACCTCTCTTGGTGAAGTTGCAATTAAACTGTATTTTTCTTCACCAGAACTCAGTTGCAAAACACCTCAGTAATCAATTCAATGTCAAGGTCATGAATAAGCAAAGTAACCCATCACCTTACTGCTATCATGGCTCAGATTGCTAATATGGAGAGTCATTTGTCACATTCCTATTCTGGTTTGACTAGCCGATTTGACCATAAGCTCTGTAGAATAGGATCTTAGTTGAATTAAATGAGAGTATTGGTATCTCTTGAAATAATCAGTCACAACATTATATCAACTGTATTTACCAGGTATTGGTAACATTTATTCAATCCAAATACACTAAAGTAAACTCACAATAGTTAGCAAGTTAATGAAAATTAAACTGATATTATTGTTTAGATATTGTGACAACTCATTTTACATTATTAGATAAAACTAATAATTATATGACAGAGTGCTATTATTAATATTTAATATCATAAGAAGGATCTAGCAGTATTGTTACAGAATGTTCCCACAGCCCAGTGAATGTGAATGAATGTGCCACTATTAAAGCATAATTACTATAATAGAGAACAAGAATTGCTATATGATAACAAGTGTTGTCTGTGATTTAACTTAATAGAAGTTTAGTATGAGGTTATTGTTAACTACAATTGTTGTGGCTACAATGAAGGATCCACATTGTTGTAGACTACAACTAGAGTAATTAATCATCCATTCATCTATGCTCCCCTATTCCTGATTAGGAATACAGGGTGATTGGAGCATTAGGAGAATAAGATGAAAACCGTCTGAACATGTCACTGATCCCCTAAGTCATTGACAGACACATTCACACCTACATGCAATTTCAGAGTCTTACATTCACCTGACCTGCATGTGTTTGAACTGAGAAAACAAGGAGTGTGTGTGTGTGGGGGGGGAGTGAACATGGGGAGAAGAACCACAGCTAATATCAAACTCAGAACCTTCTTGCTGTGAGGTGACTTTGCTAACTAATGAGCCAACATGCTGCCAGACACCATTAATTAACCAGCAATGTTAATTTCCTCTCATGATACTTATCATTGATTAAATGTAACAGATTCCTGGCCTGCTTTTTTTGCTATGTGTGGTACAAGATGCAGTACTGGCTAAATTACCCAATGGTCTCTGCATTGTATAACGGTTAGTCCCAAGTGTTGTGTTGTTACCCGTAATTATGGAGAAACATATTCTTCCTGAAATTGGCTGCATTTCCGGTTTGTGTGTGTACTTTGTGCTGGTCATTGTTTGCTGCCATCATTGTGAAACTGAGTGCTGTTGCACATTCAGGGAGACAGGAAGCTTTTCACAGGGAGATTGGGAATCCCACCAGTGAAAAGAAAGTACAAAAGAGCAACACTCAGAAATGCAGTGGGCGAGCACACATGTATCCAAGAGCATAATGAGCTAGTTTCATTGTTTGGGCTTCTGCAATGGTTTGTCTGGCAGCTAGGCGTTCGTTTTATACAAGCTCAATGTATCATGCAATGGAGAGCAATAAAAATAAAATACGTATGTACAGGTTATGGATCTTTATTGTATTTATACACAGATCATTGTTATCCATGTATTTAATTTAACTTGTAGCTATGGAAAAGTATCTTAACCTATTATACAGTATGTCCCATTAGTTGCTGATTTCACCTAAAACAGGGCCCAGTGAAATCCAACTGGTTTAGATCCCCCCAAAATATGGTTACCCAGGTTTAGAAGGACAAGTAAGGTAATGAAAGTATATTCAATGATGTTGTAGAGCTGGTTGTAACTGCATGTAAGGTCAGATTTTTGCTTCACAGAAACTAGTACACTAAGGTCATTGATCTTGCCTCTCTTCTGCACAAATTCCATGTTCCACAAGGGCAATGATATCATAGTTTTTGACCTTGCCTTGCTTTTAAATTGTGGGTATTGCATTTACACATATTGTTGGAAAGAAGTAATGAAAATACAGCCAGCCAGCTGTTTAAACTAGGAAGTGAGCAGGATTTTTTCAGTTAAAATCAAAATGTTCTGATTCCTTGAGACAATGGATGCTTATCCTTGGCTTGTGCTGTTGTGTGATTGTTGGAAGGACAGGGACAAACGCATAAACGTCTATGTTTACATTACATTACAAACAAATACGACTTCTTCGATCTTGGATGCAAGCCCAAACAATTGGAGGACAATCGTAGTTGGAAAAATAGCATACCAGATGCTATCACAGCCACTTTGAGATCAAGTTAAATTAAACACAGCCTTCATTCAGTGTAGATAAAGAATGAACTCACATAATGAAATGCAATGTGTTTCTCCAACAATTGAATTAAGTCCATACAACTCGGAAAGTAGTAAGAAAATCTCTTGACAGTAGTCATCAGAAACCAGAAAATCATGTGTGTAGTAAAGTAGAACATGGTACCGTTAAATTTAAATAAACAATGTTACTTCCAAATTGGACAATGTATAACGTTAACATAATGTTGTAAAAGGCATCAAACCAAAAAACAAAAATAGCAAAAACAACCCCGGCATCATTCTATTTTAATGTTGCTTTGTTTTGGCAGACTGTCATTCTGTCACTCAGATCACACTCTTTGAAGTCTGAAGTCTGTAAATGCAGTAGATGTTAAAAATAAGTATTTACCCAGATGATTCCAACCTACCCAACTAAGCTGGCTCGCAGGCAGTCTGCCACTACACAACAGCAGAGGGTGGGTTCATGCTTGTGCACTTGCCCACGTTGTTTGCGGGTACATAGCATGTGGGGCTTTCATGCTACAACATGGATTTTTGCAAGGCCATGTACGGCTGAAATGTGAAACCTCTGATTTTGACTCGCCACATCATGCCAGTTCCTTTAGACATCGCAGACCCCTCTCCACTCATGGCTTCTGTTAAGAGTAAAATTCAGCTTGATTTTCATTCACATCACATAATACCAAAGACTTTCATTTACATGCAGACCAAATGTTTTAATAATGTATAATTTATTAGCTTAAATAATACAATTTTGGTCACATTTATTAGTTGAACTGTCTTTAAATCTTTCCGAATATGTGTTTTTGTTCCAGTATCAATATTTAGCACTATAATATATGCTGTAAGTTGTATTTTATAATCCATTACCTTGTAATTGCCAGGTTAACTGCCCATATATATCCTGGCTTTGCACTTTCTTGATGCTTTCTTTGTGTAACTAGATCTGCAAATCTAGGAAGCTTTACATACATTATAGTACATGTTGGCACCATTATAACACCACTGGGATAAGGTTTATCAGCTACAGAAGTCTGTCTCAGGCTTGTTATTAACACTACTGAAGCCTTGCGGTAAAACCTGCAATGCAGATTTGTAACTTAAGTGAGAAATTAGGAAATTACTTGGATACAGTGACTCTGATTACTAACTGGAGAAACCAAGGGTAGTCTGACAAGCCTTATTTGCTTCATACTGCAGAATTCTACACAATATTATAGCATAACAATTTACATTTCATAATATTTTGCAGTACCACTACTAGTTGTCCATACTGTAATATTTCTGTTAAGTTTGGATGGTCTTGTTTCACTTTCTGTAGTTTTAGAGTTGAACTTGGATCGTTCTCTCTTCACATACATCAGTCTGTGGCTTTTGAATGAAGCTGATCCACAAAATCCTCAAAGGACAAATTATGGAAACAGCTGCAATTAGTGGCTGATTTATATATTGTGGTAGGACCTCAGAGACCAATTAAAGGCCTTTGTGTTCTTGTCTATTGGAGACATGCTAATTTGAAGCCTTTTGACTGAGATTCACAAGAACAAGTCTGAAATTCATGCATCTCAATTTGCATGCGCCCACTGCAATAACGAACATTCAGTGTAGTTGTTTAAATGGGAACTTGTAAACATGTTCCATAATATTCCAACCTCTACATCATTAGAGTCAATTCTGTGCGATGCTAAAAAGAACTGCCTATCCCTTATTTGATGGACTTGCAGGAGCTGTTGTGCATTAGGCCTTGCTACTGTGCTTATGGCAGAATTCTGAAAATGGCAAAGCAAATTATTTGCAGGATTTTCCTCTCATGGAGCAGGTTTCCCCTGTTTATTAAATTTGTTAAAGTGCTTCTGAGCAATGCACATTTTATCCTCTTAACAGTCAAATTACTATATACTCCAGCAATTACTTAATGTACTCTAATGAGATTTCCCCATGAAATGGAAGGATTCATTTATTTTAATGTGACGCATTCCACCGAGCGGTTTATGCATCATGTCCCCTCGCAATCCAGGGAGGCTTTGAGTCATAAATAGTAAGATGAGCTTGGCTTCCAGAATTGCCACTCTAGCCACAGCAACAGAGATATGTGATTCTGTGATCCAGACACTGGGGGTCTGTTCAGGGGCATCAGCAGGTCACAGGTGCTATTTCGAAGCTCAGCTCTCTGCAACCAGGTATTCTCTTGGATTAGTGAAATAATACCGGGCTGGCAGGCAGTATTTGTGTGCGGCCATGGGAGTGCAAAACACAAATAACACACCAAAAACACTAAAATAAAATAAATCACTTTGTGCGCTTTAAATCCAATTGGGCTGTATTAAATTAAAGCCTTTCTGATTGATTTTTTTTCTGTTCCTTTTATTATATAATAAGGTAATGGTATGCATATGAATCCAGTAACTATTTGGATAGTGTCCTGAGAGGTTTAGCGCACCTAATTCAACATTTTTTAAGATTATTTCAAGAAGTATTTCAATCCTTCAACTGAAGGCATGAAATGTCAATATTCCAGCGAAATGTACTAAAAGCTCATATCCTACAATAAAATAAAGCAACTGCTGAAACTATTAGTCGATTAATCAATTAGTCAATCGTCAGAAAGTTAATTGGCAATTCTGATCATTGACACATTTATGTCAATTATCAAGCAAAAATGACATTGTCCTGGTTCCAACTTCTTAAACAGGAAGATTTGCTGCTTTTCTCTTTGTTATGTCATTGTACGTGGGATATCTTTAGGTTTTAGAGTGTTGGGCGGACAAAACAAGCAGTTTGAAGATGTCACCTTGGAAAATGCAAAATAGAAAATAAATAAATAGATCATGAAAATAATCCCCAAAAATAAGACAATAAGCCCTAAAAGCAGGTGATTTATAAAAGCTTGTTTAGTGTCAAGAAGGGAATGGCTGGAACTAGACAAACAAATGTACTTAGTCAAACCAACAATGTGTGTTTGAATACAGAAATATTTGAAAACACATTAGAGTATAATGGTGGCATAGGGGATAAAATAATTAGTCACTTTCAAATGCTTTCAAACACCACAAAACCAACCAAAAATTACCATAAAGTCTTTTTAGTTTTCCTGACCGAATTGGAATCTAGATAGAGATTGGAACTAAAGAGAGATCTGACTCAAAATCAGCCTTAACATGCAACTTTAAAGATATCTATTATGGTGATTTTGTGTTTAGAAATGTTGTGATGTCAATGCATAAAAAACAGGTTTCAAAGGGCCATAAAAGTTCAGCCTAAGTAAACTTTGTAACTTTTGATGACAGTGAAGGGTTTTTTTTTCTTCGAATTGACGGAAGATGGCAGAAACATTTTGCTTTGTTATGAAATGGATAATATGATGAGAGTGGAGGTGGATGAGCCAGTCTCTCCATAAGCTGATGCTCCTAAAGGCATCTTTTAAGAAGCTGTCTAAACTGTCTTCTGCAGTTGAGCAACGGAGGGACTTTGTTGTCTTACATTTGACAGTACATGTAATGTTTGTTACTTTACCAATTACACGCTAATAGTGAAACTTAGACTATTTTAATGTTAGATACAGAGGACATGACAGTAAAATAGAAAATACTCTGACTTTTGAATATTCTGTGTTAAAAGGAAAAGAAACATCTGGATTTTTGTACATGAAGTGTTTGTGCTAAAACAACACACACTGTTGCAATGTAACATACTTAAGAGTAATCACATTTTAAATAAAGACAATGAAGATATGGATGCACATGCACACTTATACAGGGATAGGCACTGGCTTGGTGGGGTGTTGAACTAGATTTCAGATAAACCTGCACAAATGGGTTAGTGTTCATCACACACACCTTTTCACACAATGCAACTTTTTTTCCCCATAATTTCCCATAATGCAATCAATAGCATCATGACAAATAAACTGGTCTATATGTATAAAACCTATGGAGTTCCCCTTTAAGTGACATACATCTAATCTTTTTGTTTGTTTAAGCTTTATTGTCTGTCCTATAGGCCCAATATATCACGAAAAACCACATTCATCTGGCAAACTATTGAAAAAAAGTTGTTTTTTTTCTCTACACTGCAGGATGTAGTGCAGCACTGCTGGTCTGATGCACACCACCATCTGAAGCAATATTCTACTTTGATGTGCATATAGACATGTTTTGTAAGTTTTGAGCAGTAGTCCAGTCTATCTAAAAAATAGAAAAATACTTTCCTTTGAATTTTATGTAAAAGAAGAGTGCCCAAGTCCAGTTATCTGCTCCACCAATGCGGTATTATGGTGAAATAAAAGGACATCTTAATGGAGAGACAAGAACCTGAGATATTCTGCTGCCCTGATGGAACAGACAGACAGACACACAAACATACACACACTCCTTAAATCCATTATGGCATTAGACTTCAAAGCTGTTTTTTCAGCATTCCCTGAAAATGGAGATGGTTGCTCCATGTTTGCTGAGCAAATTTAATACCTCATGTAATATGCACTGCGCTACTCACTGCTAGTCCTAAGTGCAAATGCCTCTCAATATTTTTCTTCATTTAGCCCTACCTGGAACTGTGTCTTTGTTTCTCCTTTTGCTTGTGATTATATTTGAGACCAATTGTCATGGGCCTTACGTCTCTTTCTCTTTTGTTTTTCAGGTGGGATTTTCGAACAAACAGATGGACCTGTTTCACTTGTTAGCGCTGAGGAGCTTGCCTTTAAATTTGCTGTCAATAACATTAACAGAAACAGGACTTTGTTGCCAAACACAACATTAACATATGACATACAGAGGATTAATATCTACGACAGTTTTGAGGCGTCAAGAAAAGGTGAGTGGCTTGTTCTGTGTTTATTCAAGGATTGTGATAACAGTGTGGTGGGAGACAAAAAATCTGTATGTTTTAATAGTAATAATGATTGTTTTTAGCTCACAAATCAAAATCTTGTATTTAGTGGAACAAACTTTACATTTTTGGGAATCCTTACTAAATGGACTGTGACTGAAGAGGCTACACACTTTATTCTCAAGCTTTCTTCTCTTGCTCTTCTCTAGCTTGTGACCAGCTGTCTTTAGGTGTGGTTGCAATATTTGGGCCCTCACATAGTTCATCGTCAAATGCTGTGCAGTCCATCTGCAATGCATTGGAAGTGCCGCACATCCAGGTGCGGTGGAAACATCATCCCATGGACAACAGGGACAGCTTTTATGCCAATTTATACCCGGATTATTCTTCACTAAGCTATGCTATCCTGGACCTGGTGCAGTTTCTCAAATGGAAAACAGCCACTGTCGTATACGATGACAGCACAGGTGAACAGACTATTATACTGTCATATAATGTTACTGTATTCTCACAAACAAAGTGCACATGTGCAAACTACTCTGTTCTGCAAAAAACACGGAAAGACTACAAAGGAAAGACAAATGAGTCTTAACCATCTACCTCATTCTCACTGCATTTTCTGTGTGATACTGTTGGCCTTGCCTTCATTTGTGCTTTTTCCCTTCTTAAGGTCTTATAAGACTACAGGAGCTGATTATGGCCCCGTCCAGGTACAACATCAGGCTAAAGATCCGGCAGCTTCCTCTTGACACGCAGGACACGAGACCCCTTCTCAAAGAAATGAAGAGAAGCCGGGAGTTCCGCATCATCTTTGACTGCAGTCACCAAATGGCTGCACAGATTCTCAAACAGGTTTGTGAAAGTCCTACAGACTGTGGCCTAATGTCAGATCTTAGCATGGCCGGACAAATCTAAGCATGTGGTCCTCTTCCACACAGCTGTCACTGGCAACAGTTGATTCTTATCAGATTTGTCTTGAATGAAAATATGGAGGCTTTGACTTTCCAAGAACTTTGCAGTGGCTAGGTAAGAGGAGAGTAGCAGCAGAAGGAGTGTCAGTAATAATTAAGCAGCAGTGAAATTTTGGTGTCAGAGAGTATGGGATTTCCACTTGTGTCCAACGATAGATATTAAATCTAAAATTGACCAATTCATATTTGTGAAAAGTGGAGAATATACTTCTTGGAGTGAACAATCTTCTTATGATCTTATGCTGAGAAACGTGTCATAGTTTGATGTCGAGCTGTGATGAGTTGTGATGCACAGGTGTTCATTTTTGCATCTATTGCAACTGGCTTTGTATTGTAGACTGTAATACTGATGTATCCGGGGTTTGCCTGTTAAATATTTGAAAATAAAATATAGTGGAGAGAACAAAATACCAAAAAGCTTATTCTGTTTTTAGTGTACGACCTTAATCAGTTACAGTATGTATGCATTCTGATCTTTTTCACTTCACTTTTCATGGATGAATTGTTGGCCAGTTTGATTTTAGTATACATCCCACAAACAGGAATAAGATCCAGAATGTCTCAAAACACATGTATGTACAGTTTTGATAATAAGTGATTGTCAGTCAACAAAGAACTGTCAGTATGATGCACAGAGTAGAGATTGTGTAGGTGGTCTAATGCTCTGTAGATGTCAGGAACAGGCTGGTGCCCCCCCCATTCAGTTTGCTGTCAGCTTCTGTTAACGTGTTTACCAAATGCATCATCTCCTCCCAAGTTATTTAAATAACTCCCAAGTTATCTTGTCATCTAAAGTGACATATATCCGCTTGTGGCCAGTCTGCACATCTCGCACCAAGAAATCAGTGTCCTCTTTAGAGAAGACATGAGAGAAGGTTTTGAGGCAAAAATGCTCCAGACAGTTCCATTCCATGACCAAATTGTTTAGGGCACTACAGCACACACCACAGCTTTTAAAGTTAGGGAAAATGGGTGATTGGCTATGAGTGATGCCAAGAATACCACACCTACTGTGTGGGCACAAAAACCTTGTGCACCAGCATCGTGCATCTTTGACTGCCTTTTGTGCATCATTGATTAGTTACAATAGAGCCCAAATGTGCATCTGTGAAAGCTGATATTGCTCAGCACTGTACAGTATATAAGCTTGTAATTGGAAGGTTGTTTTTTTTTGTGACACACATTGTACTTTGCTTTGATACCTTCCAGAACAGCTTTGTGCGGATTTAATTTATAAAAATGCAGCATTAGATATTACCTGTCTATCATAGTCATTCAATGTACTGGAGGGCTCCAACTAAGGTATATTTTCATTATTGATTAATCTGCTGATTATTAATAGTTTGTTCTGTGAAATGTCAGAAAACAGTGAGAAATGCATATTGGAACTTCCAAAAGTCACAGCTGACACATTCAAATTGCTTGTCTTCTTTGTCTAAAACCCCCAAATATTCAGACATAAAACACACAAAAAACCCCAGCAAATATTGACATTTTAGATGTATCTTAAGACTTGCAGACTGCTACATTTACAGCTTTACAAAAAGGTAAGAAATAGACAGTAGAAATCAGAAGCATTGAATTTATGTGTAATGTGACATGACTGGTACTGCAGGTGTATGCGTATGAAGGAGGATCTGATGCGACTATTTTAAAAGGGTTTAAATATCACCTCTGAAGTACAGCATTAAGCCCTTGGAATGTTTCATTTGTCATGCCGTGATTCTCAACAATACATTCACCTGCATTCAACATGCCTCTTTCAGGTTATTTTATATTCCCTCTAAGACTGGATGGGAGAAAATGGGAAGCATGTTCCTGGTGTATTATAAAAGAACTCTGTGTGCCTTTTATTGTCCTATGTTTTTATTTTTTATTTTGTGCTGTGACCCTGCTACTGTATTGATGGGAACAGGGGCATATGTAGGTTTACTAAAATAAGAGGTTGATGAAGAATAGACAGAATTATATTGTCATATTATACTGACAATTCACCCGGCAGCAATGGAAAAATTACTTTAATTAATGACAACTCATGCTCACAAAACAAAACATGACACAAAGTTTCAAGCCATGTATTTGGCACGATGTCTATAGATGGAGAAGTGTATTTGCCTCCACATAAGCATAGCATCGTATTTACATAACCTTGGCTTTTTTCACAACAGATGGTACAATTAAATGGGAAGCACAGTCGCCATAGGAATATGGTGCCTTTGAATGTAGATTGAGTGAAACAAGTGGTGGTGATGGAGTGTTCGGATATGAGGCAAAGATTACCGAGCTCTTTTGATTTAAGGCTCTTCTCTCTGCTGGGATAATGTCACATGCCCCAAGCCATTGCAAACCATTTCAATGCATGGAAAAGCATAATGTACTGTTGCTATTCTGTAATTCTGTGGACCACATATGGTACAGAAATCCCAGCAAGCGATAGTAGAAACCTGGCTATTTTTTTCTTCACTGATGAAAGTCTTTTTGTGCATCTCTTTAGCATTCTTTGTTCTGACTGTGCTGTTGATTCTACAATACCCTAACGTGACAAAATGACCAATTCCTCTATCCCATTTCTATTCATTCACACCATTTTTTCCCCTATCCTCCATCTCTGTATCCTTCCAGGCCCAGACCATGGGGATGATGACAGAGTATTACCACTATATCTTCACCACTCTGGTAATGTACCATGCTTGTTAATGCAAATAGAGTCTTGTTTGTTCTCATCGCCCTACCGCTTGAGTTTTTGATGAATAGTGGCTAATTGCCAATGGGGTTTGGATCCAGTCCATAATATCAATTTTGTTTGACAAGCTGGAGGCATAATGGAGTCTTCAGTGTGCCGTAGTAAACACTCCTCTTTATAGTAAAGTCAACAGAAGTCTTTGAGGTGGCAGCATAAAAAACAACAGCTTGAGATTTAGAACTCAAGTTTGAAAAAGACTAAAATTCCTCTGAGAGCTTTTACATATATATATGCCATATATTTTTTAAGTGAAAATGATGAAAAAGTGAACATTATAAGCTACAGTGCCCAGCTTTTTTAGCAAATTATTTAGCCTATATATATGTGAATCACTTGGCAACTGAGTGTACATTTTCAGCAGGAACAGTTTATTAGGTACAGCTAGCTAAAACTAATGCACTCTAATATAACATACCTACAACAAATCCTACCTTCATGAAGGTTATAATGTTCATTTTTTGTTGAAACAGTTTTAGAGAGGTGTTGATTCAACTGTATGGTCATTTTGGAGGCGGCAGTTTGTGGTGCTGTTGAATTGTATTGTGTTATACCGAAAGGTGTTTCTATTATTCTGTCCACCCTATTTATATCAATGAGGGTAGGCTAAATAACAGAAACACCTCTCTGTATAATACAATACAATTCAACAGCACCACAATCTACAGCTTCCAAAATGATCAGGTTGAATCAACAAAAACAGGTAGAATTTATTGCAAGACTGTTGTATTAGACTGCATTAGTTTTAGGTTAGTGTATCTAATAAACTGGTAACTGAGTGTATGTCTTCAATAGGAACAAATGATCTTGGGGCTGAATGCCACAGACAGGGTAGAGTAACCTGGGTATGTTGCTGTTTCATTCCCATCTTGAGCATTTTAAGTTCCCACTCTGATGAAATGGTCTCGTCTGACTAATACAAGCAGACCCAGCAGGGAGCCGTTGCTGCTCTTCACTGAGACGCTGGCTATCTGGTGACAAACAGACTGAATGGGAATGAATACCAGCATGATCTGTGCTGTTCCTTTCACTCTCTGTTATTGTCTCTGTTTTTGCCTCCCTTGTGCACACACACACTCCCTGTCTCTCCAGACTCGGCCAGTTTGTTGTGATAATGTGATATGACACAGAGGTCCAGGCATGATGTTTGTCATCTTTCACACTCGACAGCATGGCAATGACATTGGTCTGCCAAGCGTCATGTTTGTGTAGCATGTCTATTGTTTTAATAGGGAAATCCAAAACTCCTTTTAATTGCCAGTGTGCTGGTTTGTGTGTTTATGTGTAACAGTTTCCTAGCTGATGGAACAGAAAAAAATATTTACTGGAGGATTAACTTAAAAACTTTTATTTGACATGATTTTCTGCAACAACAATATTTTTCACATGAAGGCAGGATATCTTTATAGAATCAGTGTGGTATCGTATCTAAAGCTGCAATATGCTGTCATATTGATAGACACACCATTAAGAAGATTATACCTGGCAGCTTGATTTGATCTAAAATGATGAATACTTGCATGGTATACATGGCAATACAATTTCCTCTGGATGGAATCCACTGATGTCTGTGTTTTATCTTCTGAGGTGAGGGAAATGCCGATTTATTACAACATGAAAAGGCACAGCAGAGTGGTATGGGGTAATAACTTACTTGTCCTTTGAAATGAGTGTGTCATAGATCCCACCTTCCCATAGCCATCTCTGAGAACCTAAAGCTGAGAACTTTCTTATTTTTGCCACGTCCATAACACTTCTGTATGGACTGAGACATATGCAGCATGTTCTCCAGGTAATGATTTGAGTGTAATGCTGTTGTAGAATTACGTTGTTTTTGTGTTATAGATGCTTGTACAAAGCAGCACTGCAAAAAGTGAACTTATAATTGGAACAAGTTGCTTTTCTGACATCCCAAAATGCACCAATAGATATGAGGATGTCACAAAAGATTAATTATATTTTTACAAACAATTCTGTCCCAGTTAGTTTGTATTCTTAGCTTCAAAGCTAAGCAACTTGTAACCTGATCTACTTCTCTCAGCAATTTTGAATGTCATATAGAACAACAGTGATTTACTTTGATCTCTGTTCATAAAAGTGAGTACTGTACTGCATTCTAGTGGGAAAGAAAAAAAGGAGGAGAAATATTTCAGTGACTGGTGGGGACCGTTCTTCAGTAAGTGTCTTACACGCTCTCATTCTCCCAGTACTAACCCCACAGGGTGCTAATGAAATATCTATGTTCATCCAAATATGTTTTCCAAGCCCCCTGGCCAATTCCGACATGACATGTGTCAACATGTGACTTCACACTTCAGCTACAATGGCTGCCCCAGAAATTACAGCGGCTCAAATTGAATTGCTTTTTGCTTAGAAGTTGCCAAGGGAATGCAAGTGTTGAATTATTAATATGATCCAACAGAATTGTTTTTTCCCTCTTGTTCTTTAATTTTGAGCTGCAAATTACAATTAGAATGTTCCCAAATAAGAATAATTTATTTTGCACCTATAAAGGTTCTTTCACATGAACATGATTAAGAAAGACACAATATATCACAAGCTTGTAGTTTGTGTGGTATAATTCATTATAATGTAGGTGCAAAAGCAATAACAATTTGTCAATTCTAAAAGGATTTGCCAGCAGAAAAGCGACTCTGCCACCAGAGCCTTTTTAGATTACATTTATTACACCAACACTGCTTCACACTATGCTTAAATCTCCGGATTTGACATGGAAAACTACTGTATTTCTTCGTCCTTTCAATCTATTTGGTTTTACTATAGTATCTCTTTAATCAGCTGTTGCGTCATTCTCTTTTCATGTGAGGAGAAAGCATCCAGGATAAATACTTAAAACAAAGATGCTTGATGCTGGCAGACTAAGTGAGAAACTATCCTTCATTCCTGTTACTCAAAAGGACCTGATGGCTATTGACCTGGAGCCGTATCGCTTCTGTGGTGTCAACATGACCGGCTTCCGCATCCTCAACGTTGATAATCCCCAGGTCGCATCCATTGTGGAGAAATGGTCGATGGAAAGGCAGATACCACCTAAACCTGACTCAGGCCTGCTGGAGGGAATCATGACGGTATGTTTTATTACTTTGGTGGTGTTCCATTTAAAGTCAGTCATCAAAATGTCAATATAAAGGGACCATGTTTATCTATCTGTCTGTCTCTATCTATCAAGGCTTTTGCCCATGGTAAGAAATGGTTTTAACCCCAACAGTAACCCATAACAAACTCTTTTACCTCAGTAATTATAATCACTATATACAGTAACCACTTTATTAGGTACACCTTCTGATTTATACAAACAGCTGACTCTTTCAGGCTGTGGCTCATGTATGAATAAAACATAAGTACTGTATGTATGTATAAGTACTGTATGAAGGATGTCAACAGATTTGAGTGTTCTGTCACTGCTCAACTAAATGTTGAATAGGAAAGATGCATATTTTAAGTGATTTTAAAAGTGGTAAGACTGTGGGTACCATACTGAGTGGTTCCAGCTACTTATAAACAACTATTGTCCTGGGATTGTGTTTACTATTTACTCATGGTTCTTGTGGGCAAAAATGTCCTGTTGATTAGAGAGGACAAGACAAAAATCAGTCAAACTTACACATAGGTATGGAAAGTATGTAAATAAAAACTCAGTAAACCATTAGGTATAGCCATTCTTTTTCAAATGGATAGTTTATAATGGATAATGCACCATTGTCTCAGTATGTTTCTAGGAAAATGATATGGACTTTGGCTAACTCCAATGGCCCACACAGTCCAGATATCAGACAGCAGTACAGCCCGTTTGGAATAAGACAGAGCAAGATGTTCATAGCATGAATGTGCTACCAAAAAAATCTGCAGAAATTGTAATATGCCATCAAGTCAGTTCTTTATGGAAGGCTTCCAGTCTTTGTTGAATCCATACCTTCAGGCTGTTCTGCAGGAGAATTCAGACTGCTACAGATTGTGTAGCTACAGTAGTGTTATCAGTAAACAGATAAATAAACGCTGATTATACTGCAGGTGTTGATGATAAACTAGTGGCAGAAATTGCGTCATACTACCACAAATTAATTGCTGATGGGTGATGTAGGTCTAACACATGTTATACATACCTTATTTACCTAGCAAATTAAAGGGGATCTCATTTACTTGAATCTATTTTATATGTCATATGTCCACTAATGTGCAATTACATTGATTTGATATTACACATTTAACATCAAATCAATCTAATGTAAATTAATAATGTAGCAAATATGATTTCATCTTTTGTTTTAAAGGTCTGTTAGTATAGGCTGACCACAAGGTTCAAACACAAAGGATTGTAACATACACTGTCTAACAGCATACATTTACTAAATCCAGATTACTGATGTTGTCTAAAGCTGCTGAACGCATATATCAGTTAGACAAAAACAGCAGTATAGTATATTGAATTATCAGTTGAAAAACACACAAGGTTGCTAATATGTCTTATATAATTTAAATTCCTCAATTATGTAGGTTAAGGTTATGAGTGTCAAAGGGATAATATGAGAAAAAAAGCTTTTGTCAGAATTCTTTTAGATCGTTCCATTTCAGAGTGAAGATTAGATCAACGGTGACTAAACTACTTATGTCTTTGTACAGGCATCAGCTGAAATAATGTTCACCCCTTATTCCAGACAGATGCAGCTCTGACCTATGATGCAGTCCACATTGTGTCCGTCTCATACCAACATGCTCCACAGATGACCGTAAACTCACTGCAGTGCCACCGCCACAAACCCTGGAGATTTGGAGGGCGCTTCATGAGTTTCATCAAAGAGGTGATGGGACTCCTTTGGCCTGTTGCTACTTGATGTGTGCTGCTATTTGATAGTGTTATTGATATTAGAGCATACTGATTGAGTAGTGAACATGACAATAGGAGTGGAGTAAGGACTGTGTAGTCATTTGGGACTTACATATTTACCCAGCAAATCAATCATATCCACATACAAAGCAAACCAAACCTTGATAGACACATCAAAGGAGCATTGCTGTCAGCTTTATAAATTCCCTGTATTCATAACCTATTTTCCAGAAAGCACGTACTGTAACCTTTTGAAAGCACAACTAGTGTAATCGGCTCTTATTTAAACTAACATGAAAGTCTGACAGTGCCTCAGTATACACAAACAAGCCTGTAGAAAATGGCAGATTAAGGGTGTGCAGAGATGCTACTATTTGTATCTTGATTTGTTCAAACAACAAAATCATTTGTATTTTGTAAAAGAGTAAAATTGCTACAACACAGAGGCACCAGGGTCAAAGTCGGAATAGGTTGCCATTGTGGCTAGGGCTGGCCACCTTCAAGTGTCACAAAAAACATAATCCCTTTGTCATACTGTGCTATTGCCTTGCCTGAACTTTGCAGAGGGTTTCTCTCACATACTGTACGTCCATTGACCTGTACCTTCAGGAGAATCCAGGGTGACTCCAAACTTTGGTACCAGGATGTGGGGAGCTAAGTGCAGGGTAACTGATGACCTGGCTTGCAGCCTAGCTCAGTGGTAAACAGGGGCAGAATCCGGGCTCAAAAGGAGAAAAAGTATAACCTTTTGTTTCCCCTTTAGGAGCAAGGATGACAGTCCATGTGTATTCAGGACTTTCTTGAGGTCTGTGCATTGTACTAAAGGGACCTGTCAGGATTTCAGACTTGTGTTTTCAGTGCAGCGCATTAAGACCAGCGAGGTGTTGGCAAGTTTGCCCACTGCTATCTACAGTTTTATTAGTTGTGTCGTGTGTCTTCTCACCTTCTGCTTAAGTAGTCTCACTTGGCCACTCCATTGTGACAAGGTGAGTTTTGTCAGCATTCAAAAAGGGGGTACAGTTATCATGCATTGCCCCATAAGTCTATAGAGGCCTGTTAGATAGAGAAACCTGTTTGAAATCGACTGATTATTTTTGTAACCCTGGCTCTATTAATACCAGTGGGGTTCTCTAACAAACCATCCCTGCTGCTTCTTTAGTTTGTTAAGACTTAAGTAAATTAGGAAGAGGGTCAGTGGTGAACTGAAGGAGGTGGTGGGGGCAGTGCCTTTAGGGATGAATTGAAAGTACATGTAATCTGCTTTTCAGTATGTGGCTTGCAAAAAATGAGGGGTCAAGCCTACAGTACAGAGTCCTGTTATAGTACTCTGGATTTCTAGAACTAGAGTAATAATGTGTAACCATCCATTTGTAATGATGTATCAACAATGAAAAGGTTATTACTGCATTGTTATTGTGAGGGCTATGTTGGAGGCAAAAGGTTTCACCTTGGCTGATAAAATGCGATTTTAATCCTTCCACTCATGATGTGACTGTTTTCAACCATTCCTACAATACCAAGAATGTATTATGTAAAGTGTGCTCTGAAATCTGATGCTACACATCCCCAACTGGCACAACATCCATGAATACTATTGTTTGTGTCTGAGTTGTAGCAACAATTTATGCTTGTCTGCCAAATGTGCAAACACAATATCGCAAAGGCCTATACCATTACAACGCACAACAAACAATGTCTAATGTGTGTGTGTGGTACATAGGGTCAGTTGAAACAGTGAGCACTGTTAGCTATCCTAACAAGCTGTACCATTAGCAGCTATGTTAGTGACTTGTAGTGATCATGACTAAAGCCAATGAAATAATATTACATTGTCCTTATCCAAACAAATTGTAGTGTTCGGTTATAAAAACACTCACTCAGGCCTGATTTACACTCTCTTCAAGACAAGAGTCTGACATGTTCTCAAGGTCGAATTGGCCCTTCGGATGTGATGTGGCTGAAGCATTTATGTCACTCTCTGAATTAGAGCTGTTTGAACATGCCACCCACCTCGGTGGCAATAGGCCAGATGGAATGAGGTATGAGGGGGTTTGGAAGAGGAGAGTGTCACAAATTTCTCCTTGAAGCTTCGATCTTCTCATAACAAGTTCTGGCAAGCTACAGGGAAGACAGGTGAGAGCTATAGCCTGTAGGGTTGTCATAGTTTGGATTTTAGATATCAGAAGAGTGCTGCAACTCGACACACAAGGATTGATTACTCTATTGTACCAAGACTTATTAAAGATCTAGTGCCTGCATCACAGACTGACTGAATGAAAGTGACACCGATAGACAATTAAAAATCTGTTTTTGCAGAAAGATCACAGCAGAAAAAAGAGTAAATAAGATCAAATAAATCGTGGCATGGCATTTTAGAAAAGGAGTCCCCCCGCAATGGCTGAGCATGTCATACTGTACAAATGCCAAGACTTAACTAAAACAGACAAGGACAATGACAATCACATACAGGTAAGAATAGTTAGCGTCATGAGTGCTAAAAGATGGCTGCCGCCATTAGCATAAGTGTGAGAAGAACCGATATGTAGCAGAGACTGTCGTGTGTTTGCTTAACAACACGTCTGTGTACGGTTTATGTTTGTACTTTTGGTCTGTGGGTGTGTGTGGGTGTGAATTTAATCTCAGTGAAAGATAGAGGGTGTTGTAGTGTGTGGTAGGTGTATGTGCGCGTTTTGTTGACAGCCGTTGTACATTTCTCTGAGCTTATTTGTACATTATTGTTGCCATATTGTAATGTGTACCAAATATTTTGTCACATACATATACGTACAAGACAATAGGTGTGACAAAATATTGGGTACACAATATTATGCAATGCAATGTAAACTACAGCCTCAACACTTATAGAATCTGATTGTGCAACAATTAGCATTATAAGCCCCCCAAAATATAGTACTTATTACATGATTTTTGTATTGATTGCATTAGATGGTACATAGGTTTAGACTCTTACATGCAGTATTCTACATTACCAAAACAAGGTTGGTAATGCAAAACTTACTACATGAATGTGTTTGAATACGGGCATAAAAATGTAGATATATATTATCTTTCAGTCCCATTGGGATGGTTTGACGGGGAGACTGTCATTCAACAAGACAACTGGTCTGCGTACAGACTTCGACCTGGACATCATCAGTCTAAAAGAGGATGGACTTGAAAAGGTAACTTTTGTTTTTTATTTCAATGCATTCTTTGCTGAGATGGAATTAAAGCACAACAGTGATGTGTCACCACAAGCAGTGTATAAAAAATTGGAACTTCTGTGATGACTATAGCATAAAAAGTTTTTAATGGATTATTGATTTAAGAAATACGTTTCAGATTTTCCTCTTGATGTGGAACAGATAATGCAGATTTGACAGTATCATTTACCTCCTAACAAGGAAGCAAATTGGCTGTTTCAACATAAGTTAGTGGATCATAAAGCAAATTGGATTAGGGTACACATTAGGGTGTTAATTGCAGCCTCTCTTAATGATAATTTGAGGTGATGCCCAAAATGCTGTTTGGTGGTAATGAGCTGTATAAACATGTTTTACAAAAAAGGGAAAAAAACGAACTAAAAGGTTGGTAATGTAGAACTTATTTTATTATACTGGAAGGCAAAGTACCCTCTGGACTATAACAGCCTTTCTCTACTAGAGGGCTTTCATACATTATGAATACATCAAATAGGGATAAGTCCCATTATGACTTCCTCAAGTACTCCCTAAAGGCTCAACACTTTATAATAGCAGGGGCTTTTCAGCTTGTAACCCTTTTGTTCAAGAATGGAGCTTGTAACACTGCTGCTTTGAAATTCTTCTTCTTCTTCCTTTTACTGGTATCTTGTCCTCTGTGTGGTCAATTACTGTAAGTTGAAGCACAGTCATCTTGCAAAAGTATTTGATGCCATATTAGCATCTTCTCATTGTGTCTCTGACAAATCCTACGCTCAAGCATGTTAACGTTGATCCAGCAGTGCGTCGCGGATTGATGGATTTTTTTCTTTTCTTGTATATCCGTGGAATCGGCTTTAACTGTTTTAGCTGGTTAAGATGTGGGCTTTTTTCAACTAATCCATTGTAATTGAATATTAGCCCAAGTTTGAGCTTGTGCTGGAATTATGAACAGGTTGAGTGCCACTTTCACTCAACACCAGCATGCTCAGGAGAGGTAAACAAATGTAATGCTCTCTGTGTGGTTGCATGAGTAAATAACTTTTGAAAAAAGACTTTTGCTAATCATGTTTAATGAATTGAGCTAATTGTAATTGGGTACAATTAGAAAGAATTTTGCAAAGCGGAAAGCATTCACAGATATTTTTAAATCTCTCTCCTGGAGTCCTCTTTGGTTGTGTGACAAGCTGTAACTAATGTGCTTTTCAAATTAGAGCATATGCCTCTCTCTGGATTAGGCAGGGAGGACATTAGCAAAAGTTTTTCATGCTTTTTTATGGGGGGTTGTATGTCTTTAAATGGATCCACCTCAAGCACAAACCCCAGTGAATATTAAAAGCTGTGTCTGTAGTAATAGAGAAAGCAGGAGGGATTGGAGGAGGGTTTGGTGGGAGGCTCGACTTGCAAACAGAGATTGTTACAGACAGCCACAGGACTATTTGTGCTAATGATATGTTCCAGAGTGTGTCTCTACAATATGCAGAGCTTTTTGCCTGTGGGCTTCTCGCATGTATAACTCCTTTTATTTGTTCAAATCTCTTGGCTTATCTCACTGAGACTTCAGAGCAAAATTACTTTCACAAGGTAATCCAACCAGCAACCCCCATGCTGTACCTTAATTCAAATCAACTATAACCTTTACCTAATAATGATCTGTTTGTTTTAGCCCCATTGTTTAGCCTTATATTTCTTTTCCATTTGTATTTACACACATCAGAAATTCACAACATCAATATACCTATATAATAAATCATTATTATTGATATAGTATATCATTATTTGTAGCCTATACTTTAATTGATTTATGTACAAAGAGCAAGTTTCAATGATGTTTTTTGTGATTTGTAAAACAGAAGCTGTTATAGTCATTTAGTTCTCTTGCATCTGTTCTCATTATTTTAGTTTGAAGATGAGGGCAGGTGATACAGTAGGTTTACATCTTTTGAAAATTGTTTATCAATATTTTGGAGTATCAGACTAATCTCATTACATTATATTTCCTTTCCTTTAACATTGAATTCATCAAATGATTCCAGTTTCTTTGATTTGCCCGTCATGCTTGATTTCTTTCATGACATTCACCGAACTGTACCCTGCTTTCCAAAACATGGCCTGATATAAAGGTGACTCAGCCAATCATCTAATGCTGCCGGAGATGTGTTCAACTTGGCAGTAATGTGGGAGACTGGTTGGCGGAGGAGTCTGCCGGGGTCACAGCCCACCAACAGACACAGAACACTTAGCTATACACTTTTCATCTTCCGCAGGTCGGGAAGTGGAGTGCGTCTGGAGGTCTTAACATCACAGAAGTGCCGAAGCGAAAAGGGATGAACATTACTGATTCCCTGGCTAACCGCTCCCTCGTCATCAGCACCATCCTGGTAGGTCACCTGGCGTAAAAGATGTGCTACCCTTCATGTCTCTTTAGTTTTCCTTCCAGATAATACAAATTCGAGCTTTACAATAAGGTCTGATATTTTGCTCTTTCCACCAGTGATATTCATTGCAATCTAGAAAGCATCAGCAACGTTTTATTCTAAATTTATTGCAACAAAAAAGTGTGCTCAGTTTACATTTATTTTCTCCACATATTGAAGCAGTGTGCATGGGGCTGTAGTAAGAGGGATACAGTGTGTTTATCTGCTCTAACGTAAGATGCCTGGCTAGCTAGCATACTGTGGGGAAGCTACTATATCAGAGTTTAGGCTGACGTTAGTGTCTCTGTCCTGCTCTTTATTGGATTTATAGTTTGCACTCCAGCATGCCAAACTTATTACCCAAAATAGCTTTATGTTTGTCCAACTGCTTAGTCCTCATCCTCAAAGTCTTTTTTTTCTTGTAACGTTAAAAGTGAAACATACAGTTTGAAAATATAAACAATAAAGCAAAAATGTAAACTCTGTCCTGTTTGTCCAAGCATGTAAGCAAAACAGCTGGTGGTTATGTCAGAATTAAATAAGAGTCTGATCTAACATTTTCCCTCCTACTTATATGACTAACTACCTCTACACTGCAATACAAAAACAGTCTGGGACATTCAACTTTAGCCTCCGTCTTTTAGCACGATCATGCATGTAGCCATCTTGTGTATATTTAAGTGGGTTCCTCGTTTTAAAACAAGACACAATTCTTATTTTCAGGCCATTATCATAAACTCCAGTTGTGTGCCGTGCGAGAACAGGAAGCTTGACAGGTTTAGCAACAGTAACTAGGGGGGCAGGGGGTTAAGGAATAGTCAATTATCAGTGATTCAGATGACATTTTAAAGTCATATCATCATCATGTTAAGTGAGAAAGCCTGGAGCAAAACAAAAAGGAGACAGTGAGACACAATGAACTATTCCTGAGAATGCATTAATTATATGTGCAGATAGAAAGAACTAGGTGATCCCTCCCCCAGCTCCACATCACATTCATTGGTAGATCCACAGTTGTATGTACTTAACACTGTCACTGGATGTTGGGGTCTTTGTGGAGC
The DNA here is from genome assembly GCF_020085105.1 of Siniperca chuatsi. Lineage (NCBI taxonomy): Eukaryota > Metazoa > Chordata > Actinopteri > Centrarchiformes > Sinipercidae > Siniperca > Siniperca chuatsi. The sequence continues at coordinate 9,420,337 of NC_058050.1, read as the reverse complement.
TATCAGGGAGATGCTGATACAGATGTCCCCCCTTTCATCTTTTCAGGACAGATATACAAGCTACAACGATAAACACTATAATCATGCCTATATTGAACTACTAGGCTGTGATTATGAGAAGTGAGGTCAAGGCGGGACATAATTAATGCCTATCAGGTGCCGTCTATGTTAATTCTGTCTCAAAGAGGAGAAATGGAACAAGGATTTAAGTGGTGTAATGTTGAACTACTGGACTAGGAAGTGCCAGTATTTGCTGATTTTATGTTGTAGTTAGAGTGGTGTTCATGTAGATGCGTTTCTCACCAAGCAGTTCAAGTGTTTCAGTTGCAGTTTAAGTTTCCTCAAATTTTGGGGATCATTTTTGAAGTGCATTTGAATATTTCTGTCATGTTCCTTGATTTGCTATTTCATTGGGAATCATTAGTTTAAGATGATAAAACTGCCTACTTTTTAATAGTTTCAACTTTAATATCAATCTCCCCTCTTAGTATAATGACATTGCATCAAACTGATTTCAGTGATGCATGAACAAGACGTCTGACAGCTTTATAGTGATAACTTTGTCGAAGAGATTAAGGCACTTAATGTGTTTTCCCACTTACATTAATTGTTTGCACTCCATTGCCTGTGATGTCTCTGCGCAAGCCCACCTCCCTCTTCTTTCTGTTATGCACGCCCATGCTGCGACTGTGAGGGTAGAACTGGTATAAACACTTTGATTTGAGTCCAAACCTTGGGGAATAACAAGAATTGGAAGGCTAGAAACAGATGGTAATGACTTTTTCCCTTAACATGCAAACTTTTTGATCAAGTTAATTGGACAACTTGAGCAAAGTTTGTGGCTAAGCACTTGCTCTCTAAATGCACTGTCATCAAGTATTCATAACTTATTATTTATTTAAGAGGCCATCCTAATTGTAATGTCCAAGTGGCTTCACATTTTCATAGCAAACAATTGAAGATGTTGATAATTTACTGTATGTTTTTCTAGGCATTTTCATTTTGTTAGAACTTATGGAATAAATTATGCCCTCCTTGATGTTAGTTTGGTTTACACTATTCTTTACAGGCAACTAACCTCAACAAACAGTGTCCACAAGCCACCAGCACATGATTTTTTTTTTTTTTGCCGCCACCTCCACCCTCGCCACCTCCACTTTCCCCCATGAAAAACAATTTCCTGAGGGAATAAAGAGTGGCGTAACTGCCTATTTTCTACTCTTTGACTGTATCTGCTTACTTAGTGCCACACAAGATACAGTTGAAAAAAACACAAAGCAAGGGGTCACCTTCACTAGAGAATCAATTACTGTGCTTCTGAGCTCAGTTTGTAAATTATACATCTGGCTATTGGAGGCAATAAATTGTATTACAGCCCCTGCATAAATGGACCAAGATGTTTTGAAATGCACAGCGGGATATCTAAATCTATCTGGCACAGAAATGGTAACAGGCACTAAATAAAGGAATTCATTTATGAGCTATTCTGTGTTAGTCATTGTCACTGCAGGCAACAGCTCAGTTGCTCTCCCTTGGAGGTTGGTGTCAATTGATGACGGCAACGTTGTGGGCATGTTCCATTTCACTGCGGCATTCTGTTCCTAATCAAGCTTTTATACAGCCCAAATTATGAGCAGCCAGGCAGGATATTACAGGCCAGTAAAGAGTGTCAGCTACCTGACCATAAAATGAACTGACCTGTGCACCAGCTATATAGGTCAACACACAGCAGTGTGGGGGTAGACAGTAGGTTTAGTTAGCTCAACACTGCAGGCACATTGATAGTATAAACATCTCTTCTGTGTGCATTAAATAAAGTTTATTTATTATTACCATCACTATAGCAAACACTGGTCACAGCTTTGCAATTTACAAGACATTTACTTACATTACAGTCTTAAATTAGCTCAGGTCTCCTTTCATTAATACATCAATGCAGGAAAAACCTCAGCCTTATTTCATATTTTAACACTCCCTGTATCCGCATGCTGAACTTGTCTGCTGTCACTGCCTGTTAAATGCAACAGCGACTCATCAGCTCAGATCACTTTGCTTCAATTAGATGCATGTGCTGAAACAAATTGAAAAAGCTGACCTCACCATTGCTTTTCATTTGATCTTTTGGGTCTGTGCAGGAGGAGCCATATGTCATGCTTAAGAAGTCTGACAAGGCGCTGGTTGGGAACGACCGCTTCGAAGGATTCTGCATCGACTTGCTCAAAGAGCTGGCTAACGTCCTGGGCTTCACGTATGAGATCCGTCTGGTGCCTGATGGGAAATATGGATCTCAGGATGAGAAGGGCCAGTGGAACGGCATGATCAGGGAACTTATAGAACATGTAAGTTGCATTAAATGTTGTCTGCTTAACATTTTTCCTTAAAGGAATAGTTTGACATTTTGGGAAATACGCTTATTTGCTTTCTTGTCAAGCATTAGATGAGAACCATCGTAGAAAAGGTTTCAATCGTAGTCATCTGGACACTGTTTTCAGAATCAAGACGTTTCGGCTCCCATCCGGAAGTCATTCTCAATTGTGAAAAATGGTCTGAGAACTCAGAAATTTAAGCTAATCTGTGTCTTCAAATATTTGAAGAGGTGAGGTGAAGATTCTAAGTAAAGAGAAGAGTTGGTTTGAAAGAGGAGTCAAAGAAGCCATTTTTGTGAAAAAAGAAAACCCCTCTTTGAACGGAAATGGTGGTCTGAGATTCAACCTGCCAACGATCTATCGCAGTGTATTATCACCATGGTAAAGCCAATCATATGCTAATCAGGTACTTAACAGTGATGAGGGAGGTGCAGCCAGAAAACAATAGGCCCGATTACTGGGCCATCATGGAAACAAAAGTAGGGTAGTTTCCGGTGAAACTAGGCAGGTTAAACAGCAGCAACTCAGGAAGACTCCTTCCTGAGGGCAGGGCTTAAGTAACACAAATTAGCTTACATTTCTGAGTTCTTAGACCATTTTTCACAATTGAGAATGATTTCCAGATGGGAGCCGAAACGTCTTGACGTAGTGTCCAGATGACTACGATTGAAACCTTTTCTACGATGGAACATTCCTGGACGAATGAGGGACTACACCGTTTCATTAAAAGATCGATGCCACTTCCATGTCTGTAAGATAAATATTTAGCTGGAGCCAGCAGATGTTAGCTTAGCTTAGCAGTTGCCAGGCAACAGGCGGAGACTCCCAAGAAGTTACTGCTCCCAGCCAAGGAATAGTCTGGGATATAACTTTTCATATAAATTTTCATTTTTGTAGTGATTAAACAAATGAGGTATCACATGTTAATTTGTTAGCTTTAGAGGTGCTGGAGAGGTACCTTTGGATAGAGCCAGGCTAGCCGTTTCCCCCTGTTTCCAGTCTTTATGCTAAGCTAAGCTAATCAACTGCTGGCTCCTGCTACATATTTATTGTACAGACATGAGAGTGGGATCAATCTTCTTATCTAACTCTCAGCAAGAAAGCGAATGAGCGTATTTCTCAAAATATCAAACTATTTCTTCATTATCTGCTGCATATCCACAATTATGCAGCTCCATACAGTGTAAAAATGTTTTACATCATCACGCAAAGTTACAAAAGCATGCCACTCAACTGAATTGCCGGTTATGTCCTCTATGTGGCCAGTGATGTAGTTATGATTGAGTACAAGTCAGCAAGAGCCTGCAAAGCTGTCAGTTACATTTACCTAAAGGTTACAAGTGTGTTGATGCCTTCCAGTGAGACAAACCACTTCCTTCAGCTGGATAAACCAGAGTTCTAGAGCATGCAAGACTGCATATATTGTAAGGATACCGGAGAACACACCGGCAATCATCTTCCTGAGGCATAGTGGGCAATCGCAGCTGTCTGTGTCAAACTCAAAACCTCAGTGGCCATGAAACAGCCTCACATCGAAGTGATGGTGGCAATTCTCTGCTGGCATTTCATAAGTGTCCCTGTCAGTGCTCTCCCTTTGTCCTCAGCCCCATTGGGTCAGCGCTGTACTCAGCTGAAAACTTGTAATAGCTTAAGTGGCATTTAGTGCAGGGAATCGTATGGCAGAAGTCAATGACTTGGTGCTGAAAGGGTTGGGAAAGGTGGGCTCCCACTGCAGCACTTTATTTCTCCACCCAAGCTTTTTGCTAGATCCATGTTAATAACAATAACCTTGAGGGGAACAAATGGATTACTAAAGGCAGAGAATGCTGGCACGAAATGGAGATACATGACTCCATCATTAAACAGCACATAAGCTCTTTGTATTAGTCTGTTATTTGGTTTAAAGCAGTGGTTCTCAAACTGGGGGAGCATAGAGCCTCTGTAAGGGGGGTGTGGATGACCAGGGGAAAAATATGGAGTGGAACTAAGTTTAATGAACATGATCTATGTAGGGAAATAAAAAAACAAGAGTTTGCTGATGCAAACTGAATTCAGTCTGTTTACGTGTGGTGGGGGGACAACGTTTTTCTGCTTCTGAAGGGGGGCATGACCGAAAAAATTTGAGAACCACTGGTCTAAAGGAAGAATGTGCAGGTGGCCATGGAGGGTCTGTTCATTATCTTACAGCCAAATAGAACAAATGAGTGTTGTTATTGTGTTGTTGTTTGTGACATAATGTTTACATGTGTTTTGTGAATATGTAGCATCTGGTGAATGAGACCTCTGGACGGAGCTTATAAATATGAATGTAAGCTGTTGAACACACACACCTCCACACCAATGAGTAGCACCAGTTGCCTGTGTTTTTTAGAAGAGAAATGATAAGTTGGATATAAATACAGTTAAAGAGATGCATTTAAGCATGAATTTTTAGAATGTACGTATGTATTTTAGCTTAGGTCTAAGTAAGTGAAGATTATAATCTATACTGCTAGTTATCGCTTTTACTGCTCCTTATCGCATGACCAAGGACGCATGACGTCTTCTTTGTGGATTTTTAGTCCGTTCTATTTTGTGGTCTAGTGCTTTCCTTACCCCTGTCGGTATGGATAAGCTGACCGTGATTCAGCAGACCTGAAACATCAAGAAATCTGACCCTGGAATGATATGAGAGTGAAAGAGAGAGGCTACAGATTTCTTGAGAGTAAACCTAAACTAAACTACCATCTCCTTCACTGAGGTAATAAGTTTGCGCTGTATTTCTTCCCAATTCTAACAAGAACTGTTACTTGTACTGTAAAATGCTATTTTCTTATATATCTATTCTGTACAAAATATTATTTATGAATTGCATTCATACACCATATACAAAGAGATAAAGAAAGGGAAAAGTAAATTGCTGTCATAGTTGTTATCTGTTCCATTTGTATTCATAACTACTTTCTATTAACCTTTTAAAAACCCATTGCCCCCTCATTGTAATACAGATAGATAAGATGTGTAACAGTTTACTGGGGATCAGTGCCTTTACTTAAAAAAGGGTCACAGAGTTAGATAAGGTCTGAGGTAGAAAACAGGGGGAAACAATTGGTCTTAGCTGATAAAATGGTGCTGAAACACAAGGCTCATGCATTAATGCTATCAGCTCACAAAAGGGCACCCTCATAAATCATAGCTGCATTACAGAATTACACAAAAGCATTTGACTGACATCTTTTTAAGAGAACAAGACTTGAGGTTTTTTTTTTAATCAGTTGTAAGCCGTCATTCATCTCTGTAGTTCATCAAGTTTTGTCACACAGAGAAGGCAATGTGACAGAAACAGAGTAAAGGGTGTATGTGTGTGCTAGGCTTTATATATATTCATAATTTGGATGAATATAATATTATGATGCAATTTACTCCCCATGTAACTGATGCTTCCGAATGAGAAACTGCAATGTTGCCAAGTGCAACGATTTAGCATTGTGTAACATACTGCCCTTTATTTTCCTCTGTGTAGTAACAAAGCTCACTGCATTGCCAAAAGGCATTGTTTGGAAGGTGCTAAATGATGCAACAGGCCTTGTTAAACTTGATTTAGTCACAATAGATGATCACTTTAATCATGCTGTGATGCAAATGTTAATAGCGTGCTTAGCACATCATTTGTTGCATCATGGCAGCCTACATCCTCTTTGTCTACAGATATAGATACTGTAGTCAATTAAATTTACCAGCTACACTAGTTTATTTGTATTTAGGTAAATCACATATTTTGTGTTTTTATGCTCATATAAGGATTTTTTGGTAATTGAGGCATGTGACTGCAAGTGGATGGACAAGTGTAATTTTGATTATCGACAAATGAGACAGCAGGATGACCTGGTGGTGAGAGTGGCAGACCCATAGCTGCAAGTTCAACTGCCTGAACAGCAAACACGTCTGTTCCGCCTGCCAAAGCACCCTTGAGTAAATCACAATACCAGGCCACCACGCTCTGAATGCGCTGCTTATGCAAAGCAACAATTTCTTGATTACATTGCATATGCTTCATCATTAGCCCTTTGTATAGTTTGATAAGAGACTGCATTATATAAGATGGTGCAGGCATATCTATACTGTTGTGCATTGAAGTGTCATGCTGTGCATTCATTCCTCACCATAGGTTTAAATGCATGTACAAATGGCCAATCAGACATTTTTATATTGCGGTCTGTTATCTGCGGTGATCATTGCATAGTTCAGCAAAGTGTATTTCTGCAATTGCAACACATTCCACTAAAGCAAAATTTGCACTTGTATCTGCTCTAAATATTCATAAAAAGAACAAAAGGAGCAGCGTAACAGCACTATATGTAAGTGCTATACAATCCTTATATCAAATGTGATTGCAAGCTGTAAAAAGCAAATACAGACTGTATAGCATAGTAAATGCTTGTTGAGGGAAACAGCCTTGGTTGTAAGCAGTATGTAATTACTATATGTTTAGAGCTGGACCAAATTGCACTAATGTCCTATGCTGTCTTTAATCATTTCACAAAAACACAGAATAAGAAACAGCACACTGTAATAATGCTTAGTATGTTTGGTGTACAGTCAATAGATTGGAAATGCATGGATCATGTTAGCTGTAACTTCATGAATCCTCCAGGCTGTCATCAGGTGAGGAGGTCCAGAGGGAGAACACCACTAAGCCCACCATCTGCAAATCCAGATAACACTGAGCCATGTGGCACGCAGCAGGGCACTATCAGGTTATCTTGCTTGTGCCCAGTTTGTGTACCTAAGCAGTAAGCAGAACAAGGACATGCGGCATGTATATTAGCCCACCGTAGGGATGTCTGGAATCTCATGCTGGTTGATCTTCCAGCTGAGTGGCAGGTTGGTTCAAAGCGGCAGTTGGCAGCAGAGGACAGAGGGAGCAGTATGTGATATACAAATTTGAATAGTTTAAGAGACACAGCAGATGCACTGCAGGATGCACTGGTTTTCCCATCTTTCCATCTCTTCAGAGGCCACCGTGTATTTAGCCACCATGGTGCTGACCACGGGAGTACGTAATCTGCAGTGCCACACTGAAAGTGGAAATGTTTTCTTTCTGACCTTTGTTTACTGCTATGTGGTAGTTATCACATGAATCTGAGGGGAGAGCTGTCTAAGCCACAGGGAAAGTTAAATTCTAGTTAAGAATAGCCTTAGGGTCTAGAAACTGAGTATTTATAAAAAAAATAAAAATGTTTTAAAGTGTTAAAAAAACAAATAAGATGCCATACAATATATCAATTCACAAGAAAAGGGCAGAACATGGCTGCATCATTCAGATGTTTTTCTTTTGATTAAGGTTGTGTGTTTCTGGAGCCAGAAGATTCAATTCTTGTAGGGTTAGGTCTAGTGGCTTTGCATAAACTTCCAACACAAACATGAGATCTCATTTTACTTGGTGAAAATGTTGTACGGTGAACTGTTGTATGAACAAACCCTGTTCCTCTGTCGCCGCTCAGTATGTAGGAAGAAAAGAAAACCTCCCTTTGTGAGTTGTGTCATTTCTTGGAGGAAAGAGGTATCCGAGCGTGAACCAAGCAGCTGGTTTCATTAACCTCCTGTCCAGACATGGTGCAGGGGAGTTGTGGGGCTGCCAATTTAAATGGTAACCTTCTGAATATGCAGTCGTACGCATATAATAGGTGACTGCAACTTATCTGTCAAGCTCAGCCATGTCCATTGCATAATGCTATATGGTGTCATATGTCATTCTAGTGACACTTGATAATGCCGTTATAGATGGAACTGCATCTCATACATTGGAACGGTGTCTCTACTTTTTCCAAAAGGAAAAAATATAGAGACAGAAAAATATTTCAAATTCACATTATAAGTTTTATAGAGAATGTTACAGCCATATATTATTGTGTCTCCAAACTTTAAATAAAAGACAAATGTTATATAGGCCTGTTGTAACCTCCAAATATATAATTCACAGTATCTGTGATATAACATGACTAAGAGTCTACAGCCACACTAGCATCTGTGTGAGACTGGACTTAGGCACAGTCGTGTTTTGAGCTAAATGCTAATGTAAGTATGCTAAATGACAATGCTAACATGCTGATGTTAAGCAGGTATGTTTACCATATTCACCATCTTATTTTAGCATGTTAGGATGTTAACATTTGCTAATTAGCACTAAACACGAATAGCTGAGGCTGATGGGAAAGTCATTCATTTTGCAGGTATTTGGCATAGACTGTATAAAACATGGACGTAGTGTCTGTGACGTCATCCATAGGTTTCTGAAGAGCCGTTGTGAAGCTAAAAGTGGGGGGCTCCAGCCGCTGCCATCTTGGCAGTGCCTGACTCCAGCTAATCCAAAATGAACAAAAAGGTGGAGCTGAGGCGGGCCGAATGAGGCCTTGTTACTCAACCACCTAGCGGCTAGCCACCTGAGAGGGCACCTGTCTCTCAAAGCGGCCACGTCCTTAATTATGCATAACTTTAAGCCTTAATATAATTTAAATGGGTGAGTTATAAAAAAAATCCACTCCCTCACAGTTGTCATGAAGGGGGAATTAGCTATAGAGAGCTGTAAAGTTGGGCATTTTAACACGAGGCTCTATGGGGATTGACTCGCTTTTGGAGCAAGCCTCAAGTGGCCATTCGAGGAACTGCAGATTTTGGCACTACAGCATTGGCTTAATTTTTCAGCCCTGGAGGTTGCCGCTTGGTATTTGGTCATAAACCAAAGTATTGGACTAATTAAGATTTTGATCTGATGTTGGTGCTAGATGAAAAGTTAAAGAATCACCAAAGTTAATAGAATTAATCTTGAGGGCACCATGAATGTCTGCCAAACAACAACAACAACAACAAATTTCATAGCAATCCATCCAAAGGTTGCTGAGATATTTCAGTCTGGACCAAAGTTGAGGACCAACAGATGGACATTGCCAGAGCCACGCTAGCTTGCTAGCTTAGATAAAAACAAAACACTGCCAATATGAAAATAGGAATCAGAGCAATTGTCTATTTGTTTGGTTTTTTTTGTTTTGTTTTTTTTCATTACAGAGAGCAGACTTGGCAGTTGCTCCTCTCACCATCACCTACATGCGTGAAAAGGTCATCGACTTCTCCAAGCCCTTCATGAGCATGGGAATCAGCATCCTCTATCGCAAACCCAATGCCACCAACAACGGCTTCTTCTCCTTCCTGAACCCCATGACTCCTGACATCTGGGTCTACATCCTCTTGGCCTACCTGGGTGTTAGCTGTGTCCTCTTTGTCATTGCCAGGTAAGTCCACAAGTTACATACTATTTGTCCTATCAGTCCTTCATACATTTTCCACGAGGTCTTTCAATAGACATAGTAATTTACTGTTATCATTGCAGGCTGAGATTCAAGTATACCAGCCAGTTTCTCATACTGTGTTAGCTGCTGGGTAGTGATCAAGGCAGTTATGTCTGCATGGGTTCTCTACAGCAGGAGTGGGAGGAAGAATAACCTTCAGTTGATTTGCAAAGTCCCATTCAGTGTGCAATTTCTTTTTTCCTGTGTGATGTCTTTGGAATTGGCAATGCAGCTTTAAACGATGCACCTTAAAACGATCGTTTAAAAAAAATACTTGCTGAAGCAAAAAATTACAACTTCTCTAATTATCATATTTTGCAGTACAAAGAGAAATATACACACCTGATGTGAAATTTCATCAGAGGAGGCTATTTATATGATCATCAGCATTTACATAGAAAAATGAAATTCCTGGCAGTAATAAGTCATACAATTATAATGGATGGGGATTATCTGTTTGACTGGCTGAAAAGTATCTCACTTGTAAATTATTTTTTGGTCATGAATATGATGAATATCCTGTTAGTTTCATTGTCAGTATTTCCTGCTGCTTCTCATGCAAAACGGTGCTTGAGGAAGTTCTAGAAAAGCGGGCATTGAAAGCAGTTCTGGGGCTTGAGAGCAAACAGCTGCACTCCTCTATCCTCATTCGTTGTTATGAGACCAAACAGATTCTGGAGTGGCTTCACATAAGTACAAAATCATCTTAAATTGTTGCATCACTTTTTTAGAGGCTGGCCTAGATAGCTGAAATGCTGCATCCTAAAAATGCATCATGTGAGCATAAAACAAACCGCGGTGAACAATAAGAGGGCTACTTCAGCACAAGTAGGTAATTTCAAATGCTGGACAGAGGTGTCAAGGCATTACCAACAATATTAGGCAGAAAACACTTTGGCTTTCAAAAGCTCTGCTGCACCATAATAATTATGTTGCAAAGTACCTTATATTAATTTGTCCAAAGGCACATTTTGGTCCATAGTTGTAGACAAATGACATATATATGTAATATATACTGTAATGCTTAGGTGCCTGTGAGAAAAACTGCTGCCCTTTATTTTTTATATATCAGCCTATATCTTAAAACCACGGATTTAAAAGGATGTAAGGAGAGAACATATTTTGCCTCTCTCATTCAATCCATAACTCAAAACCTGGAGAAATATGTCTGAAAAAATTGAGATAAAAATAAGCTGCCGAGTACAGATTATTAGAAGATTTCTGTAACGTGTTGATGATTGAGGTTTCTCCATGTGTATACTTATCATCTCACATAGTAACACAGGGACCTGTTTTCATGGAGTTCAGATGTCTGTCTAGGACTGTATAGGTGCAACTGAGAATATATATATATATATATATATATACTGTATATTCAATATTCTCAATACAGTTTGCAATTTGGAATATGTGGTTTAGCAGTTATACTTGTGCTGGAGAAAAAGCTTTTTACAGTGAATTGTAAAAGCAAAAAGGCAAATGTGGGTTAAAAGTGTTGCTTTTCAAATAGCTCCAACACATTAAATCAGTTTGTGGAACCAAAAAGATTGCTAATATGTCTATCTATAGCTAGTTAAACCCTTTTAATACATTTTAAATAACTTAAATGGCAACACTGTGTGTTTCTATAATGTATTTGTGATTACATTTATTTGGAGCCAAAGATGCGACATGTGATTGTCTTTGGTTAAACATCTCTTTTCTGTAGTATTAAAATCTTGCATACACCATTGATACAGAATAGCTGCATATGAAGTACTTAAACATTAGATGACAGTACATGTTGCATCATAGGGCTGAAGTAGGTGCAAATTCAGTATAATATTTTGCTTTATGTTATGTGTGGATGTCAAGCTGTTTCCAGACCACCTCCTCTATGTGTAGGCTGTACTCTTGGCCGACAGCTAATAGTGTTGTTTACCAGGCAGTTTTGTATAGGGTTGTTCAGCATGCAGTCTGAAGCAAGATTATGGCTCTGCTTGCCAGCATAACCTTTTTAGAAATTAGCAGAGAACCAGGGGAATTGGATCAGCACTGTTACACTGTCTGTGTAGAAATTTCACCCAAAATAATGAAAAAAGACATTGCTTTCTTCTTCATTTGTGGCCTGTTTAAGTCCAGTTCATGTGTAGTTTGGATGCGCAAAAAGCCTCTCCTATTTCCCATACCACTTCACTATCACATATTATTTGACCATGGCTTTAAATTTAACATTAAAGTAAAACAAAATTAGACTGAAGTAATTAATTGAAATGGTAGGGAGTGCCACATTTGTACAACAGCTGCCCAAGGCATGATGTCTGCAAATGTTATTAAGGGCACATGAGTTGGGAATGTTAAGAGAAACACTTTTGAGATGAAAACTATAGTATATTTGACAGCAGTGATCTTCAGTTCAGATGTCTGATTGCGTAACTAAGATGAGAAATACTTGACTCACGATGTTTCATGATTAACCACCAGTCCTGTTCAGTGTCTGATTAAAATAGACTGCTGACATATTAGAAAACATTTCTGCAGCATGTAATTAGATTAAAGTGTATCATATCTTGAACAATATAACTTTCACTCAATTAAATCTTTCTAGATTATTCTCACTCTGGTCCTTCAGAAGAATATGCACTTGAGGATTCACCATTGTGGGTTCCAGTGTTGTGGACCCTTTTAGTTACTTATCTGTTTTTTGAAGAAAAATGTTTTTTTTTTTCTGTCATTAGCACTTTCTACTATATCTCATCAAAGAAGATATGCCACATTCTGAGAAGATACTATCTGGAGTCTAAGGGATCCAATGCTACTTAGCAGAACACCCAGAATAAAGAGCCAGAAAAAGATTTTTCACATTATATAAATACATTTTTAAAAAGGGGAAAGTAGTGACATTTAGCATGTTTTATCTCAGTATCTGCCTCTGAAAATGACTTGTGCAATAAATGTGTGCAGCATTTTCAGCAGGTGTCATTAAATGGCAGAGATATGGAAAGATCAATGCATTATGATTTCATGTGACTTTAAAAGGCGTCTTCATACCTCACATTCTCAAACATGACATTTTATACCCTCTCAAAAATATTTTTGTGCCTCATTGGTCACCTTTAAGTACAAAGCATATAAGAAATAGTTGAGGGGATATCTGAAGGTAAGGCTAAACAAGGACCAGTTTCCAGTTTAAATGTTTTCATGTGACATTTATAATAGATAATCATGAAACCAGTTAAACTACTGGTGAATGAACTCAAAAAATATGGGTGGGTAGTCACATTGTTCCCAATGTTATGACTGCACAAAAAAATCACATTAAGTCAACATTAAAGTTGCACTAGTTAATGTTTTTATGTGAACAATGGATCAAATTACTATGTTTAATTTGAAAGCTGTTGCTCATAGTGATGAACCCACAGAAAACTATTACCCAAATCTGCACTTCCCCTCAGCTTTACCAAGCTTTTTAACGTCTTTCAGCTCACTGTTTTGGTTTTATGGCCCGCAGCTTTAAGGTTTTGTTTCCCTCTTACTGCTATCATTAACCTTGTTTCCAGAAGCTGTTTTCAGTGAAAAAGCTCTGATAAACCAACTGTACACTGACTGCCCAGCACCAAACGGCAGACAAAGTTAACAAGATTGAATAATGGACTTACATTATCAGGTGATTATTATTATCAGAAACACGACTCCAAATTAGTGCTAGTGTTGCTCCGTATTTGCTGCATAGAGCTGCTGCTCTAGTGCAGTCATTAATAGTTTTGGTACTCCAAACCAAAGGCAGAACTCGAAAATAGCTGTAACTCTCAGAATAGCTCTCAAGCTAATATGATTCAGTTTTTGAGGAGGGAATTGTGTTCAAGAAGGATAAAGAAGATATCATTCTTGCATTTTCTCAGATCTCATAACCGATAAAGATTTAAAAACAGCTTTGCACTTTGCTGTCTCGTTCCCAGGTTCAGCCCATATGAATGGTACGACGCCCATCCTTGTAACCCCGGATCAGATGTAGTGGAAAACAACTTCACTCTCCTCAACAGCTTCTGGTTTGGAGTCGGTTCCTTAATGCAACAAGGTATGGCGGCACACACATCCTCTTCCCTGTCAAAAACAATACTATCACACCACCCCCCTTTTCCTGTGCACTGCTAGCTCCTACTTTCTGCCTCTTTAAGTGACAAGCTCCATGGTTTCCATTCCGTGACTGTTTCATAAGACATTTACCTGTCAAGAACAACCTCAGAGCTCAGTCTAACATGACAAAGGAAGGCTGTTGTCACCTACCTGCTGTATAAAAAGGGAAGAGTACATGCCAGGCACTTGTCAGAGATTGTCAGCTAAGGATGGAAAATATTGCTGCACTTATTTCCCCGTAACGAAGTCGCTGGCCCTGCTGAAGAGCTTTCTGAGTGTTGGGACGAAAAGGGTAAGTTCAGGAACATGTCTGACAAATGCCAACTGTCAGCCATGATAGAACTGGCTGGTGTGATGTTTTCAGTGCTGTACAACTTGCACTGAGAGTGACCCACTGTAGAGAATTCATATGTCTCACGTCTAACTGTCTAACAAGTAGCCTACCAATTAAATGTCACTGCGATCTTGTTTAATGCTAATGTATAATTTTGAAAACAGTCAGAATAAAAGAAGCACTTTCTTCTTCCAGCACAACAACCCAACATGTATTACTAAACCTCCCACTGCAGATTTAATTCTACCTTTTGACTGACAAACCAAAGGGATACAAATAGGTTTTCACTTGCTAGCTGTCCCTTAAAGGGATAGGTAAGCAAATGAAGGCCCAGAAATAGGATAATGAAGTCAACTGTGGAGGAAAAAGACCCAAGTAATAAAATGTTTAACCTCAATGTAACAAGACAAATCAAGGAGGCTTAGTGAGACTCGGCAGTGGATCTTTGCCCGTAAGGATAGCAAACACATTCAGCAATTTATTAAGCACAGAAGCTCGGCAGCACTCTTGTGAAACTGCATAGCGGTTCTGCCAATTTGCCGGTGCAGTCAGAGGGCTACGAGTGTTGCACCAGCATGCTGGGAAGGAGAGGGGAGACAGTATCAAAACAAAATGAGCTAGTTAGTAGCCCATATTATTAAACTAAACAGGGGAGAATTCCCCATTATAATTCGTATCATGCTCACAGTGTTGTCTGTCAATGCCTGAGCTCCACTGTTTCTCATATTTACAGTAGTTAACTGAAGCTGCTGTTGCTAATGCGTTTTTATTCACAGTTCCCTGAATAAAATTTTTCACATTGGGATATCGAAGTTCATGTGTGTTATGTGTGTTCTCTAGCAGGTTTATATGTATTATGAATATTAACATATGATGCATCATTTTTGTATGCTGCATAACTGTTTCTACATGATTTTTAAAATGAGTATCGGCAAAAATATCTTGACAATGATCTTGAACATATAATTTGTCTGAGTTTAAAATTGACAGACTGATTCTGGCTTTCCTTGACACTCATTTGTGCTACAGTACCTTGTAACACAGGTGTATTTTGTCTGTGTCACATAAACAGACATCCCCTGCTTGTCTGCCAAACACAGTGACAGCAGCTGAGACGGAAGCCATTTCCTTGACATGTTTAAAATGCAAATGAATGTGTTTGAGGAGATCCAAAAAAAAAAAAAAATCTACCAGCTTGTCTGTGGGAGGGAGGTGTAATAGACAACACAAAGAACACAAAATATGAGGAGGTGCAAAAGCAAACACTTTGTGTACTTCAAATGCATTCCTGGGGGTCTCAGTAGGCTTTTTGCTCACAACAAACATATGTCTGATCATTTCCCGTAAATTGGTTTCCCCATATAAAATAATTTTTGAAAGTATGTTTGATTTATGAGTTGACTTATACCCAATTATTTCATTCTCACTGACATTATTCCTTGATTTTCTAAAATATATTTCTACTCTAAATATTACTCAGATGCATGGTTTAAAGCCTAAAATATTGTATTCATTATTTGGTTCTTTATGCAAGAACTAATCTGTGGTGGCATTTTGTCTGTGGTTAAGAAACTGGAGTTGTGACTTTGCCCCTTCTTGAGATTCAGATCAAGATTTACTTGCAATGGAATAAACAAGTGTCATTATTTAAAAGCAATTAATGACTAGTAAAAGCCTCAAGCTCTGAAAGGGAGTTTTTGTGCGATGACTCCACAGAGAGAATGCTAAGTGCAGGTAATCATTCTCATGGGAAAGCCTAGTTCTCTCATGTTAAGTTGAGGCGTTGCCAGTGGGAAGAAAAACTCCAGAAAACCAGAGCATCATGTTTAGCACAATGCACTACTGAATACACAGAGAACAGCATCATTAGATACAAAACATGAATTTATTTAAAGGAGAATAACAGTGTCAGAGTGACTTCTTCATGATCTCCTCTTAAGAAATGTTTGCTGTAGTGTTAGTAGTGGCTATAGACATAGTGCATCTATTATGCTTATATATTAACTCCTCTTTTGTGTATAGTATTCACAGATGTCGCAAGAAGGAGCTCACACACAAGAAATGATTGTACTGCTCAGATTGTTTCATCCTCAGTCAACATATTACAGAGGAACTGTTGAAACACAGAATAGGAGAATAGAAATTCCATGTTCTCCTTGATTTAAATCATGAGACTGGATCATAAAACAAATCTCAACAGAGTTCAAAATGCAACAGCACAGTTTTTCTCAGCCCTCAACTAAGAGTCTTCAAATTTCAAAATTCAAGTCTACTTGTTAATATTATTAACAAATAAGCGGTTTTGAATCATCTCCTAAAATTTTAGAAATTATGCCAAATATCACCAATATTTCAACATAGTTTATTTACATTTAAATGTGTCATCGGTAAAATATGGTATTTTCTTAAAACAATATAACAGTTATATCTACGCAAAATTTCATTGAGAGTTGTGGTGAGCTAATGTTTGCTTGGCTGCATTAGCTTATTGTTATGTAGCCAACATGAACTACTTCATAGCTTGTTTTCTATGTCCAACAAATATAGTGTTGTAAGCTATATATTTCCCTTAAAACAAAACAGCTCTGCATTTCAAGAAATACGCTTATTCACTTTCTTTCAGAGAGTTAGATGAGAAGATCAACCACTCTCATATCTGTCAGTTAATGCTAAGTATGGAGCTGGAGACAGGTGATTAGCCTAGCACAAAGTCTGAATGCAGTGGGACACAGTTAGCCTGGCTCTCTCTATGAGATAGTAAAGTATTGCTGTTTACTCATTTAAAGCACCTTTTGAAGGTATTTTGTTCATCTAACAGTTTTTTTCTTGTACTTTTTCTTCAGTGACTTTGTGAAGTACTCTTGATTCAAATAATATGGCTTTATTTGTTTTTGATTACAAGCACATTCCTGAACCTGGTCACAGCAGTCATTTAGATAGATATGATGTTAATGAAATAGTATCAGTATCGTCTTCCCTGAAATAACATTTATATTTCCTTGGTTTACAAGACACGAGTGCTTCCTCAAGGAAGTGTATGGCA